>NC_081183.1:85944114-86089534 GCF_029867415.1 Vicia villosa
AGGTTGTGTCACATGCTTCTTGGTGTGTGTTATGTGAAAACTTTGAGCATGTGAAGTGTGCCTAATATCATGAGAGTGGCCATACTTGAACTGATCATACAATGGCTTGTATGTAATTTTCATTTCATCAACAGGTTCAAGTTTGTATGGGGTTTCACCCTCAAAGCCAATGCCAACTCTTTTGTTTCCAGATACGGCATATATCATAGAAGCTAGCTGACTTCTGCCAATACTTCTAGATAAGAACTTCCTGAAACTTAAATCATATTCTTTCAGAATATGGTTTAGACTAGGAGTGGATTTTTCTGAATCAGAAGGAGATCCAACATTATTGGATAATTTTAAAAGTTTTTCTTTTAATTCAGAATTCTCCAACTCAAGCTTCTTTGTTTCAAATTCAAATTGCTTTTTCAGCTTTTTGTATTTGAGACTAATCTGAGACTTGAGTTCCAGAAGTTCAGTTAGACCGGAAACTAACTCATCTCTAGTAAGTTCAGAAAATACCTCTTCAGAATCTGATTCTGATGTAGATTCTGATCCGTCATCTTCTGTCGCCATCAGCGCACAGTTGGCCTGCTCATCTTCTGAATCATCTTCTGACTCATCCCAGGTTGCCATAAGACCTTTCTTCTTATGAAACTTTTTCTTGGGACTTTCCTTCTGAAGATTTGGACATTCATTCTTGTAGTGTCCAGGCTCATTGCATTCATAGCACATGACCTTCTTCTTGTCAAATCTTCTTTCATCAGAAGATTCTCCACGTTCAAATTTCCTTGAACTTCTGAAGCCTCTGAACTTCCTTTGCTTGGTCTTCCAGAGTTGATTTAGCCTTCTGGAGATCAGGGACAGTTCATCTTCTTCTTCAGATTCTGATTCTTCAGGATCTTCTTCTCTGGCCTGAAAAGCGTTAGTGCATTTCTTGATATTTGATTTTAATGCAATAGACTTACCTTTCTTTTGAGGCTCATTTGCGTCCAGCTCTATTTCATGACTTCTCAAGGCGCTGATAAGCTCTTCCAGAGAAACTTCATTCAGATTCTTTGCAATCTTGAATGCAGTCACCATAGGACCCCATCTTCTGGGTAAGCTTCTGATGATCTTCTTTACGTGATCAGCCTTGGTGTATCCCTTGTCAAGAACTCTCAATCCGGCAGTAAGAGTTTGAAATCTTGAAAACATCTTTTCAATGTCTTCATCATCCTCCATCTTGAAGGCTTCATACTTCTGGATTAAGGCTAGAGCTTTAGTCTCCTTGACTTGAGCATTTCCTTCATGAGTCATTTTCAAGGACTCATATATGTCATAGGCCGTTTCCCTGTTAGATATCTTCTCATACTCAGCATGAGAGATAGCATTCAGCAAAACAGTTCTACATTTATGATGATTCCTGAAAAGCTTCTTTTGATCATCATTCATTTCTTGCCTTGACAGCTTCACGCCACTGGCATTTACTGGATGTTTGTAACCATCCATTAGAAGATCCCATAGATCACCATCTAGACCCAGAAAGTAACTTTCCAGTTTATCTTTCCAGTATTCAAAGTTTTCACCATCAAATACCGGCGGTCTAGTATAACCATTGTTACCGTTGTATTGCTCAGCAGAGCCAGATGTAGATGCAGGTGTAGATGTAGACTTTTCACTTTCATCAACCATCTTTTAAATGAAGCGTTTTTCTCTTCCTGAATCTTTTCTAAACACGGTTAAGTGCTTGCACCTTAGAACCGGCGCTCTGATGCCAATTGAAGGATAGAAAAACACTTAGAAAGGGGGGGATTGAATAAGTGTGACTTTAAATCTTGGACGATAAAAATAAATTGCACAATTATTTTTATCCTGGTTCGCTGTTAACGAAGCTACTCCAGTCCACCCCCGCAGAGATGATTTACCTCAACCTGAGGATTTAATCCACTAATCGCACGGATTACAATGGTTTTCCACTTAGTCCGCAACTAAGTCTTCCAGAGTCTTCTGATCACACACTGATCACTCCAGGAACAACTGCTTAGATACCCTCTAAGACTTTTCTAGAGTCTACTGATCAACACGATCACTCTAGGCTTAGTTCACTCCTAAGACTTTCCTAGAGTATTCTGATCAACACGATCACTCTAGTTACAAACTGCTCAGCCAACTGCTAAGACTTCCTAGAGTATACTGATCACACGATCACTCTAGTTCCTTACAACTTAATGTAATCTATTCAAGAGTTTACAAATGCTTCTTAAAAGCGATAATCACAACTGTGATATTTCTCTTAACGTTTAAGCTTAATCTCACTAAAATATTACAACAGCAATGTAGTGAGCTTTGATGAAGATTCTGAGCTTTGATTGAACAGCGTTTCAGCAAGTTTGATATTCACAGAATAGATGTAGAAATTGGTAACCTTGCTTCTCATCAGAACTTCATATTTATAGGCGTTGAGAAGATGACCGTTGAATGCATTTAATGCTTTGCGTGTTCCGTACAGCATCGCATTTAATGTTATACGCTTTTGTCAACTACCTCGAGCCTTGTTCACGCTGTGTCTACTGACGTAGCCTTTAGTAGCTTTTAACGTTCCTTTTGTCAGTCAGCGTAGTCTGCCACCTGTACTTCCTTCTGATCTGATGTTTGTGAATACGACGTTTGAATATCATCAGAGTCAAAACAGCTTGGTGCATAGCATCTTCTGATCTTCTGACCTTGAAGTGCTTCTGAGCGTGATATCATCTTCTGATCTTCAGTGCTTCTGATCTCATGTTCTTCTGATGCTTCCATAGACCCATGTTCTGATTCTGCTTCGACCATCTTCTGATGTCTTGCCAGACCATGTTCTGATGTTGCATGCTGAACCATTTGAGATACAACTTTTGAGCGCTGAATTATGCGTACTCTTTATATATATTTCCTGAAAGGGAAATTGCATTGGATTAGAGTACCATATTATCTTAAGCAAAATTCATATTATTGTTATCATCAAAACTAAGATAATTGATAAGAACAAATCTTGTTCTAACAGGTGTTGGATTGAAACAAGTGGGGGAGAAGCTTCGCTTCTCGGATATGTTTCAGTTGTAAGAAGATTGATTCAGTAGGCTGTTGTTGGCAACAGAGCAAGCGTTGTCGGAGTTTGTTGTTTCCCGAATCGAAGGTGACTTAGAATTAAGATTTGACTGGTAATTGAGTTGGAACATCTTGAAGGAAGATGATTAGAGGTAATTGACAATTATTGTAGAAGAAGGAAATTGGAAAGTTGCGATGTGCTAGCTCTGCTGGTGTGCTGTGAAGATGTCAGTTGAGTAGCCTTGCGTCTCGGAAGAGGTTAAGCTGCAAGTTGCGAAGAGGATTGCGGTCGTAATGTTTCAGAAATCGTACTTCGACGATGGGATGTGTTGCTCAAGTTATAAGAATATTTGGAAGTGAAGAGGTATGATAAGGGGCTGTTTGGAATGTGATCGAGTTGAAGAGAATGAGTTTTGGAATGAGATTTTCGTAAGCAAAACGCAGGAAAATTGCTGAATAGCTGCAGAACTTCGAAAATTCATAACTAGAGTTCTGGATATCCGATTTGAGTCCCGTTTGAAGCTTCAGAAAGCTAACGAGATGAACTTTGTTATAAAAATAATTGCAGCAGCTGTAACATAATTAATCGTCACAGGATGACGTTGGAAAGAGGTGAAGTTGCGGGTGCTCTTGTTCTTATAACTAGACTTGTTTATTGGTACTGCACGGGATGTCAGTGTCAGTGTTGAATGGATCGAAGGAATAATCAGAAGGTTGTTGAGGAGTAATTTTAAGAATTGAATTTACCAGTTGAGGAGTTTTGGATATATTGTATAGAGTGTCGTTGCATGATATTAGTGTTGCATTTTTCAGGCAATGACTGGAAAATTCATATCTTGAGTTCCGAGTGTCGGATTAATGTGTCGTTTGAACCTACAAAGAGGAGAAATTATGTTCTACCTCATGGGAGAGTTATAAATACAGTAGATATGGTCCTATGAGGAGAGATATTCGGAAGTCGATTATGGAAGCGTGAAACTTGTTGAATAGGAATGCCTGTTACCGCGATTGTTTGAAACAGAATTGAGTAGAATATGTTGTCAATGAATAAGTTGACGAGATGTTCGGTGATAAAGATGACTTGAGTACCGATGGATTTTAGTGAGAAGTGAATTAGTAGTAAAGATGGATTAAACTTTAGAACTTTTGGAATCGTATTTGTGATGGAAAAGTAACGATAAGTATAAAAGAATAATTTTAGAGGATTTTTGACACCTGTTGAATGTGAGGAAGACTTTGTTGAGATGTCGAGTGGGATGATATTTGGGCACGAAAGATGTCATAGAATTCGGAGTTAAACCACGAGTTATGAAGGTTGTGTTACTGCGTTGAGTAGGAAGTCTTTAAATATGTCGGTGCTAATGGTGCATGAGTTGGATTTAATTGGACAATTTTGAGACTTGAGTTGGTACGTGAAGGAACTCCTAATAGTGTTAGATTGGGTATGCTAGAAGATGACTAGTGGTATTCTTGAAGAGATTAGAGAAGGTCAGAAAGATGATGTTGAGTTGATCGATAGGTTGACTTTGAATTACCAAGGTAAAGGCGGTGAATTCAGAATCGACGAGAACGATGTAATGAGGTTGAGTGATTGGATTTGTGTTCCTGATGTTTTGAGCTTCGGAAGAATATTCTAGAAGAAGGACACCGTAGTGAATTATTGAACTATGACGATGTTAATGAGTTTGGGTGCAAACTCGGAATGGGACACTATTATTTAGTAACGACGGTTTATGCTTAAATATGATTGTCAACTATCTATTGACAAATTTAGGACTTGATCACCCTAAATCTCTTGTTGGTAGTAGATGGAATCATATAGAAGAGATAAGCTTGTTTTGTTACCTTAATGGTTTAAGATGTGATGAATACTAAGCCGTGGGAATAAATACTCACTGTGTTGTATGAACTTATGAAGAGGTGAATGTGAAAGAGTGCAACATGATGGACAAATAACTTAAGACGGGTAATCAGAGTTGCGCAGCGAAAGTGTGATGTAGAGTAGTGTTATGAGTACTACTTGTGGCAAGTGAGGAATTAATATGTCGGAAGCCTACATAGAGAATATGTGTTGATCTATATGTTGGATTTAGAATCCAGTAGAGGTAAGGATGTCGTGTCGAAGAATTGTAACTCTTTGGAGTAATTGTCGAGATGATGAATATGTTATTACGGTTGTACGTAGTTAACGAGTATGTATTCGGCGAAAAAAAAGAAGAGTTGATGCTATAATGATTTTGTACTGTTGTAAGATGTTATTGTAGATTCCAGATATAATGAGGAATTATACTCTATGAAGGGAGAAATTGATTTAATTCTTAGAAAAGAGCTAAACTCAGTTTGAGCTATTTTGTAAACAATGGTATAATGAGGCCGACGAGTGTGACTATAATTACTTGGGTGTGTACTTGTTCTAATGGTTAAGATGTTTTAATAGATGTATTAACTCAGGAATTTGTTGTTGAGTGCGAGTAAGTATTACTGAGTGGTAAATTGGTATCATGAATGATGAAGAATGATTCTTGAACGAATAAGTAAAGAGAGTCGGAATCGGGTAAAACTCGTAAATCTATTTGGTATAGATAATTGCGACGAGTAATCGAGGTAGTGCGGAAAAAGCGGAATGTAACGTGTTGGATAATTGCTGGTGTGACTTAAGAGGAGTCAGAAAGTTGAAATCTGATGATATAGGAATATTATTGTTGAGTTTCTTGAAGGAAGCAGCTGGTGAAAAGTGTAAGTATTATTTTATCGCTCAGATGGAAGAGTGTCTAAGGTTGGTATGTTGGTAGATGGAATGCATTATTGCATTGTCAATCAAGTGTGATCATACTATGGATTGTGTAATTGTATTACTCAGTTGTTGAGCGTATGGTATAGGTTGTACCTCAAGTTCTATTGTTGTTAACCTTTTGGAGATATTATGAGTGGTACACCTTGGATGGTCAAATGTGACTTAAGAACTGGGATTGGAATGTATGAAACATGTTTCCTGTTGGTTATGTTGGATGGATTTTGAGGATTGAATGATGGTACTGTTAATTGGGAGCTGGAGAGTCAGGTGGAGGACTCTTATACGAGCTGGTTACTTGAGGTATGTTTTCGAGGACGAAAACTCTTTTAGTGGGGGAGGGTTGTAACACCCCATATTTTCTAATTTTAATTTAATTGGAAATTAAATTATTATTTGGAATTATTCGATATATTGTGGAATTATTTGGGAAGAATTACGAGATAGGCTATTGGGCCAAGTGTGGTGTTAGTAAAGAGGGGGTGCTGGGTTAGTAAAGCCCTTTACTAATTAAAATGTCATTTTCATAAAACATTTTAGAATTTGGGAAAAAGAAGAGGAACGTGAAAAGCAGAATAGAGGCTTTGGGGAACACGAAGAACCGAAGGAGAGCTGAAGAGGGAGAGACCAAAGATTAAGCACTCTTGGCTAAGGTAAGGGGGGACTCTCCGGTTATCATCTATTATCGTGTTCTTAGATAATAATATTGATTAGGAATGTTGTTGAGTCAATTGGATTATATGATAGATTTAGAGATTTATCCCAATTGTGTGATGTTGATCCTATAATTGAATCCGTGTTATCTATGTTGTTATGATCTCAATTGATGTGCAATTGATGTGTTATGAGGTATTTTTCGTGTTGTTTGTGCATTTTATTTTCCCTAGGTTCGTATTGATATGATTTGGGTGAGTGTGGGATGTGTTGAATGTTGTTTTCTGCAGGTTGGGGTTTCTGAAATCGCCGGTTCGCGCCGCGTGCACAGGGGTGGCGCCGCGAACAGGTGGGCAGAATGCCAGGAATTTGTGATACGCACAGGTCGCGCCGCGTACCTGTGTTGGCGCCGCGAAGGCGTACTTGTTTTCTCGCATCGCGCCGCGTCCATGAGTTGGCGCCGCGAACGCGTTTGTGTGGTTCAGGTCGCGCCGCGAGCCTTGGTTGCGTCGCGTGCTGTAGCGATAGTTGTTTTCTTGAAAAGTTAAATGATGTGTAACTTTCGAACCGTAGGTCCGTTTTTAGTGCCGTTTCGAGCACGATGAATCTTATGAGATAGCCTACGTGTTTAAATGATGAAATGAGGTGTGAATCCAATCATTTTTAAATATGATTTTATTTCTTGATGAATGATGTATTGTATATATATATGTGATGAGATGTGTCAAATACATGCTATGTTGAAATATTAATCAGGTGACGATTTGTTTGATTGGATGATGTATTGTTGACATATATGATGAGATGTGACAATAAAAGATGTTGTTTTGAAAACATTACGATGTGATGATTTGTAGAGAATTGTATGTTGTTGATTGATTTGTTTTGGAATGATGTGGGTACATGTGTGTTCTTCTTATTGATGATGATGATTGATGTGGACACATGTATGTTCTTTAAATGATGATGATGATGATTGATTGTATTGAATGATGCTAATGTATATAAACATACTTTGATGATGATGATGTTAATGATGATGATGAAATGAGTATTTGATGATGTTACTCATTAGACTTGACGATGGTATAAGTATGTTGTATATGTTGCATTCATTCATGTGCATTGATGATACTGTATCTGTAATACGGTGAACTGACTTTTTATTAATCGGAATGTCGCGGTAAGCAAGAGTCGCCACCGACTTTTATTTTATCCAAACTAAATCAGAAAGGCTAAAAGAAACAGAAAAAAACCTTTTAAAGAAATCTAAGTTCGGGGGGTAATTTATGCAAAGGGAAGGTGTAAGGCACCCTTTGCATCCATGGTTTTCCATGGGCTCTTAATTGCTTTGCTTGCTCGTTTTCAGAAAATGTAGATGAAAGAGGAAAAAATGGACTTTAGCTCGTAAAATGAGCGTAGCCAGTTTTTGAAGAATTTTGAGAAAGAATATAGAAAATTGAGCATTGCAAGGCAATTAGGGGCAATTACCTTAAACTCAGATGATAGGTCTCTTTTTAGCCTTTCAGAATGAAAGGGTCAATCCTTGCCATAAGAGGGCAGGAAGCCTTTCGTTTGGAGGTTGAAGGGTCGTCGAAGCATCCTTTGCCATAAGACTGTCCCATGCCATAGAAGGGCAGGTAGTCTAAGGCAAGGATCAGAATAGCCTTTTTCGTAGGCAGCCAGAAGATACCTCAGCCTTTTTCGTAGGCAACTTCCGAGGGTCGAGGTCATGTTAGTGTATCGAAGGCAGCATCATTTTTAGGGTCTCATGACCTTTTATCGAGGCAACATGGCTGAGGTATCCTCGTATTCGAGGGACTAGCTATTCTGCAAAAAACACAAAGGCAACAGGCAACAAGGCAACAGAGAGGGTTACCCAAAAGCGTGCGTGTGTGCACCAATCACGTGATTCGATTCAGTTATTTATCTTGTAAATTAGTGATTCTAGGTTCAATTCATGGTTGTACTCCCTATTTTACTAACCACGGCAATATAGATAATATGATTAAAGCAATACGGGGAAGGGAAATTGTAACCAGCGGAGGAGAGGGGAATTGAAACCAGCGGGATATAATTAAAATAAAAAGGTTTAACACAAGTAATAATTGAGATAAAGTTTAAGGTTACCAACGTTCGTAGCTTTGGCAATTTGACAAACCCTGAAAATGTGGGAAAAATAAATAAAACGTAGATGAGTGTATTATCAACTCAAAAGTCAGATACGGTTAACCCTAATGAATAAAAAATAATGAAAAAAGAATGAGGGAAAAAACACTTAGCTTCGATTGATGAAGGTTGATGGGCAGAGGTTTGCCTTGAGTATTGACCCTGATCATCTGATAATTGGCAGTAAAATAAAAGGAAAAAGTAAGTGTAGGAGGAGTTCATTGACGGGGATAATTAAACCCTAATTAAAATAAAAGGCAGAAGAATATTTAAATAGTAAGGAGTAGAACTTAGCTTTGTAATTGGCGTGGCTCGTAGTCGGGAAGCATTTGAAAAGTAACCCTGAAAAGGCATAGAAAAAGAGGAATATTTTTCAGTGTATGACAAATTCTCGTAAACCCCTGATTCGGGCGTAAATTGAAGAAAGTAACAAAATCAATTTAATTAATTATTGGTTTCGCAACCTAATTAATTAAATCGGAGAAAATAAATATAATCAGACAAAAGCATTTTTATAAAATAAGTATGTATTTATTAAAGATATTAAAATAACTAATCTAATTAAAATAAATAAATGAAATAAATATACTAATTACTATAAATAAATAAAATACATATACTAATTATAATAAATAATACAAATAATAAATATTGTGAAAATAAATAAATATCATATATAAAAAAATTTAGAAAACTAGTTTTATTAGTAAGAGAAAAAAAAGGAAAACAAGTATATATTTATATATATAAATAGTTTATATAATAATAAATAAAATAAATAAAATAATAAAAAAACTTAGCTTAGAATTATGTGTGGCAGCTTGGTGAGGGTCCATCATGGGGCTGCGTTTCTCAAGCGTTGATGTTGATCACGGGAAGGATTGGACGGTGTAGATGTGTATGGGACACCAGGGTTTGGATTGAGTATGGTAAGCATGGAAACCATAGTATGCATCCTTCACTTCAGAGGCGTCCAATTTTTGATGATCATCATCCAACGATGCTGGGGCAAAGGCGCATGATGGACTCCAACTGACCGCTAGTGCTGAATCTGAATCATGAAACAAACAGGAAAAAGAATCAAAAATAAGTGCAAGGCACAGGGATCGAACCCATGCCCTTGGATTCGAGACTCTTTGTACGCATCTCCTATCCACTGAGCCACCTTTCACGCGCTGTTAATACAATACCCAGTCACATTAATATACGAAATCATAAATTTAAACAAAGACCAAACGCGCGCCCACTCTTCTTCTTCTTCTTCCTCCGATTTTCTGCATAAAAGAGAACACTTTTTGGCCACGGTTTTGTAGCGTGGCCGTAGGTGCCTGATTACACAACCTGCAAATAAACATCAACCGATACCAAGTAATAGCATGAATCTATTGCATACAGACTCGCGAACCTAGTGGAATCATCAATTTGACACGAAATCCCCTAGAATCCTAAATCCCCAAAATCTCAAACTCAAACCCTAACCATGGCAGATATTGGTTTACACGCTTAAACAATAATTAAAGCATATGAACAGCTTCGATTCACCATCATGAATGTGAATATGCGATCAAAATATAGTAATTGCACATAAACCATCGAAAACGAATTCCAAGTCTAAGAGTGCAAACCGAAGGCGTATACACATTGATTCCTGCTGCTCCAAGCTTCGAGAATGGCTGGGGTCGATCACTGTGAATCAGAGAACACGTTGAGATGCTTTGTGCGGTCTGAATTAGCTTGAAACCCGATTTGTACCTTCCTTGAATTCACGATTTTCTTGATACGTGAATATGGCTCTGCCTCCCGAAAAACTTTTTTCCTCTTTTCATGTTTGTTGCTTTATAATCTTTGGCCGTAACAACTTGGTGACCTGCAAAGAAGAAGAAAAATGTTTTGCCGTGAAAGCTTGGTGATCTGCCAAGAAGAAAAAAATGTTTTTGTGCCAAGTATAAAACTGTTAGCTTTTTGATTGTGTCTGTCGTGAGAAAATTAGGATTAGTAGTTAGTTTATATACGTTAAAAACTTAGGTTAACTAAAAATGGAAAATATAATTTGTAATAAAAATTTTATTAAGATAAAAATCAAAGATCAATTTGCTTCAACTCTTTCTAGAAATAGAATAATCAAATAAAAAATACAATGAAATTAATTTGTTAAGAAAAACTAAATAGAAATCTACCTTATATAAGTTTTTTTTGTGATTTTTGGTTAAAATATGCATAAAATAATGATTTAAAATAAAATATATTTTTTATTAAAATACTATTACAATAAAAACAAAAAATACTATTTAAATAGTGAAAAACTTATTTTTGTGATTTTTGTGATTATTTAAATAACTGAAATTAAAGTTAAGACTAATATTATAAATTAAATAAAAAAGAAGAAATGTTAGAAGTGATATTCGAACCCGAGACCTCTCGCTCTTACACCTTTTAACCTCAAGTCCTTACCAACTATGCTGCATCACTTATTCGAAATAAAATGACATTTCCAAATATATGAGGGCAAATTTTGGGGTATGACAGCTGCCCCTGTTCAATTATCTTAAACCTGAAGATGTAGAGTGGTTTGTATGCCAGTCGGTATCTGAAGGTGGAAGATGATTGAACACTAGAATACCAAGAAATTTGCCCTAGCTGGAGTAGGGACTTTTGTCGGAGATGGGCTCAGAGATGCCATCTGACTCAAGAAAAGTTTTATTGGAGATGGGCTTAAAGATGCCATCCAGGTGTTGGGAGTATGAAGTGTTTTGAGAAGTAGTCGTTTGAATGTTGATCGTTACGGAACTGCTTTTAGATTTTGAAAAGTTGATCTGAAGGTAGATCGTTAAGGAACCGTCCAAGGTATCGACTTAACTCTGAAGTTGGATCATTAAGGAACCGTCAAAGGTATCGACTTAACTCCCCAGGTAGATCATTAAGGAACCGTCAAAGGTATCGACTTAGATCTAAAGGTAGATTGTTAAGGAACCGTCCAAGGTATCGACTTAACTCTGAAGGTGGATCATTAAGGAACCGTCAAAGGTATCGACTTAACTCCGAAGGTAGATTATTAAGGAACCGTCAAAGGTATCGACTTAGATCTAAAGGTAGATTGTTAAGGAACCGTCCAAGGTATCGACTTAACTCTGAAGGTGGATCATTAAGGAACCGTCAAAGGTATCGACTTAACTCCAAAGGTAGATCATTAAGGAACCGTCAAAGGTATCGACTTAGATCTAAAGGTATATTGTTAAGGAACCGTCCAAGGTATCGACTTAACTCTGAAGGTGGATCATTAAGGAACCGTCAAAGGTATCGACTTAACTCCAAAGGTAGATCATTAAGGAACCGTCAAAGGTATCGACTTAGATCTAAAGGTATATTGTTAAGGAACCGTCCAAGGTATCGACTTAACTCTGAAGGTGGATCATTAAGGAACCGTCAAAGGTATCGACTTAACTCCAAAGGTAGATCATTAAGGAACCGTCAAAGGTATCGACTTAGATCTAAAGGTATATTGTTAAGGAACCGTCCAAGGTATCGACTTAACTCTGAAGGTGGATCATTAAGGATCCGTCAAAGGTATCGACTTAACTCCAAAGGTAGATCATTAAGGAACCGTCAAAGGTATCGACTTAGATCTGAAAGGTTTTGATAATGTTTATTTGACTGCAGCAGTAACCTGAAAAAAGCAAAGTTAGCTTTTTATACCATGTCATGATGCATGTAATGCGTTTATGTGACGGGATTCTCAAAATAAATGAGAACCTCGCATGTTATGTACGCACTGGTCGCGATGCTTTATGTATTATGTATGAATGTGTATGCAATTGTATGAATATGTTTATGATATGTGATAGGTGAATATGATTTTCGTTGTCTCGATTGAGAAAATAAATCTCTATGTCTTCGTGATTTTTACTGTCCAATCTTGTCTTGAAGATGCTTAGCTGGGGATTTATGGTTTATGCTTGGGGATGATCAGAATCTTGATGTTCCCTGATTGGGGATTAGAGATATTAATAAACCATGTTGGAGAAGAGCAAAGTGTTGGAGAACCGGTAGTGCTGAAGATGTAAACTCTGTTGGGGAACCATGTCTTTGTCGGGAGTGTTTAAAGATATCTTTTTAATGATTACTCTGTGGGGATATGATCTTGTGAACCCGGCTCTGTGGGGAGATGTGGGTGCCTTGAAAGTTGCCCCCAGTATCATAGTAACTACCATTCCTGGATTTGATTGGGACACACCACTAAGTATTGATCAGATGTTAAACTGGACTTGCCTAGATTTGCCCCTGCTAGTAGGGACTTTTGGAAAGATTCGCCTCGCGAGGATTTTATGAGATGTGCACTATGGGCGTCATGCCCCTCGTAATCATTGGTCCAGGACAATGTCCCATGTTGATTGGGGAGTGGCTTTATATATACTTGGATGCATGCCTTTGATTGTTCGAGCATCCATGAGAGATTCTCGGAATCTTGACTTGATTGCCCCAGATTGATCGGGAAATAATTTGAACCCACTCGGGATGAATGCCTTTGAATGCTTGGCTTTTGAAAGATTTTTCGAATCTTGACTTGATTGCACCCGATCGATCGAGCAAACGTGACATGCCCCTTGTATACATAGGAGACATTGCTTCTCAGATTAACCTTGTCTGTCGGGATAACTTTCAGTCATTAATTGTACCCTGTTGCAAGTTCTTTCTGATGCTAACATTTGAAATTATGCAGCAGAATATGTTTAATAATGAATTCCTGAGATGCAATGCATACGTTTGTCTTGAGTTTTAAAAAACATTTAAGCAGGAGATGTAAAAGCGTGACATTTGTAGAATCGTGATGTTTTAAAAAACAAAATATCAACTCAGCATTTGTAGTAAACCTTAAGGAGTCGGGATACCTTTGTTGTGACAGTGTGCTTTCGAACTAACCATGCTTCAGTTAGGACTTTTAAGGGTTGTAACGTGGCTTGGTTCACGGTTTAAGAAACAAAGGATAATGGCTCAAAATTTATTTATACCCATCCCCTTCATCGTGATATTCTTCAGTCCTAAGCTCAGTTAATTTAACTTATGCATTCAGGTTCCAAGAGACTTTCAGATTTGCACCTTTGATCTTGATGATGGTTTACAAGCAAAGAGAACCTTTGAGATGGCAGTCACTTCTTCTTTTTGGTAGTCACAATATTGTGTTGTTCAGGAATTTATTGACTTCCTTTTTTTCATCTTTTTGATATCCCTAACTTTTGCCTGAACTGTCTATTTTGAGCTTACAGTCAGCGGGATGCCTTGATTTTTGCCTAAGTCTTCTTTTTGATTTTTGACTTAGCAGGCTTTTCTTTGTATATATGTTTTTTCATTTTTCTCTTCTTTTTTTTTTTTTTTTTTGAAATATATTGACTGCCTTGCTTAATGTTTGATGAACCATCGTTGGCTTTTGATTAACACTTCTTTGATGTGTGCGGATGAATGCTTGTGATTGAAACTTTGTTGAAAGGTGTACTAAATGATTCTCTTAAAATAGAATGCACAGCCAAATTAACTGAGAACTACCTTGCCCCAGGTTATGATCAAGGGTTTTAATTAATACAAGAAAATCTTCTACTTCTTAGGCTCAACGGGGTTGACGAGGGATTAACATCCTTATATCTCCACTGTTTAGGAATTGAAACAATGCCTGTACATCGTCAGCATAGTCCGCTCAAAAGCATACTGTGTGAGGTTGCGGTATCGCTTTCGTCATCCTCCCTCAGAAAGGCTTACAGCTTAGCAGGAGTTGAATATCACAAAAACATATGCGGAATAAAGACATAATTAAAAATGAGTGATAACGAAATAATTTATTCAAGACAAACATATGCAATGCACTGATGATGATTATTAAAACAGATAATGTCTATCATGAGTCAAATGTTTAAACAAACAGAATAGAAATTGCACATGAAAGTAGATCTAATGATCCAATAGTTCGTCCGTCTAGATCTCAATCAGTCTTGTCATGACTAGGCATAAGAGCGGCGATCACCACAGGAGTCTCAAGAGGGGTGAATTAGATTTCTCCATCATTGATCAGATCTTGAATCTTATTCTTCAATGTCCAGCAATTGTTTTTGTAATGTCCAGGACTGTTGGAATGGTACGCGCACCTCGCGTTGAGTTTATAGTCAGGAGTGGAGGTGTTAGCATTTTTAGGAGGGTCCCTCAGAGTAATCAATTAGATCTTCAATAGATGTTGTAATGCTTGAACCAATGACATATTGATCTCGGTGAATTGATGCTTGGGTACGTCGGGCTTTCTTCGTTGTTGTGGAACTGGTGTAGAGATTCAGAGTATCCGGGATTCGAGCTTCCGGAATGTATCTGACATAGGACATCAGAACGAGTTATTCATTAAACCATATCTGAAGAGGAATGCCAGAACGGGTCATACATTAGACCATATCTGGAAGTGGGAAATCAGAACGAGTTATTCATTAAACCATATCTGAAGGAGAACAATCAGAACGAGCCATGCATTAGACCATATCTGATGAAGGATGTCAGAACGAGTCATTCATTAGACCATATCTGTTAGAATGTCAGAACGAGTCCTACATTGGACTATATCTGTTGAGGAATGGCAGAACGAGTCATACATTAGACCATATCTGTTGGAATGTCAGAACGAGTCATACATTAGACCATATCTGACTGAAGATACCGGAACGAATCATATATTAGACCATATCTGATAGAGAATGCTTGCTTGTTAGAGTCGATGAGTTATTTTGACGAAGTTTTGGAATGTAAAAAGGGCTTGTCAGAATGAATCTCCAGCTCGATTATATCTGAGAGGAATGATTGTCGAGGCGGAACCTGAAAACAAGGTTAGGAATATGCGATGTCATGAATGCAAATGCAATACTTTCAAGGATCTTTAGTTAGCAACTTTAGAAAATGATTTGGTTGCCTCTTGGTTTGAAGAATTCTGAATTTCGTTTTTGAACATCCTTCTTTGAGAGTCGAGCTCACCATATCGAGTGGGTCATCGCCTCTGATTCGGGACACTTTTGAATTTGAAGATACATAGCAAGAGGAAAGTAAATCCTCTTGCCCTTTGATAGGTGCGGTGTCTTTGAATTGGAAGGTACGTGGCCAGAGGAAAATAAATCCTCTTGCCCCTAGATAGGAATTCAGTCCTTGATAAAGGCACCTGAAATTGTGCTTCCTAAATTCCTAAGATCCTTGAAAGGGTTAGTTAATGATGTCATGATGTCATGATGTCATGATGTTATGCGAATGCAGTTCATTAGACATAGTGTGAGATAGTAAGGGTAAACCCGTCCTTTAACAAAACCTGCAAGGAAGCAACAGTTAGTATGTTATGTGAATGCACCTCATTAGGCACAACATAGAATAGTGAGGGCAAACAAGTCTTTTAACAAAACCTGCAAGAAAACAAAGGTTAGTAGCAAACACAGACGAGTCACACAAGTGTCCTTAGGTTTAAAGGCTCGCGTGAAGTTCGTAGGTAAGTACCCTCCCCACTGAAGTCTAGTTGGTTCAACCTGTCCTAGATAAAGATCGGATTCTATGGTGCTCATATCTCTGATCTTTCTCGTGGGCATTGTCTCAACATAGCGCACAATCGGCCAGCCAAAAGCATCCCTTGAGTCCAATCTCAATGAGTGTAGCATCGAGTATCAACCGACTTCAGTCAGGAATCTAAAGCCAGCCATCTCGCTACTTCCTATAGGCCAAAATCAAGTTCAACTAAGGTTCTAAGGGCGAATTAGTGCTTGTGACACCACGCGGTAGCCAAATGTCTCCTCGATCATATTCAAGGGCCATCAGGACAAACCAAAGCGTCGCACTAACGGTGGCCACCAGTTCAACCATAACGATACATGTCGTACAGCCTCCCTGGTCTCATGCCACATACCTAAGGTACACTAGATCCGGGTGTAGGATCTTTCACACAACAGAATACCCAAAACAGCCCTGCAAAAGTAAAGCAAGCAAAACAAACAATAGAAAACATTTAAGTGAATCCTAAACTTTTAAGGTAACCCCTCTTAATCGAAAAATCCCCAGCAGAGTCGCCAGTTCTGTAATACGGTGAACTGACTTTTTATTAATCGGAATGTCGCGGTAAGCAAGAGTCGCCACCGACTTTTATTTTATCCAAACTAAATCAGAAAGGCTAAAAGAAACAGAAAAAAACCTTTTAAAGAAATCTAAGTTCGGGGGGTAATTTATGCAAAGGGAAGGTGTAAGGCACCCTTTGCATCCATGGTTTTCCATGGGCTCTTAATTGCTTTGCTTGCTCGTTTTCAGAAAATGTAGATGAAAGAGGAAAAAATGGACTTTAGCTCGTAAAATGAGCGTAGCCAGTTTTTGAAGAATTTTGAGAAAGAATATAGAAAATTGAGCATTGCAAGGCAATTAGGGGCAATTACCTTAAACTCAGATGATAGGTCTCTTTTTAGCCTTTCAGAATGAAAGGGTCAATCCTTGCCATAAGAGGGCAGGAAGCCTTTCGTTTGGAGGTTGAAGGGTCGTCGAAGCATCCTTTGCCATAAGACTGTCCCATGCCATAGAAGGGCAGGTAGTCTAAGGCAAGGATCAGAATAGCCTTTTTCGTAGGCAGCCAGAAGATACCTCAGCCTTTTTCGTAGGCAACTTCCGAGGGTCGAGGTCATGTTAGTGTATCGAAGGCAGCATCATTTTTAGGGTCTCATGACCTTTTATCGAGGCAACATGGCTGAGGTATCCTCGTATTCGAGGGACTAGCTATTCTGCAAAAAACACAAAGGCAACAGGCAACAAGGCAACAGAGAGGGTTACCCAAAAGCGTGCGTGTGTGCACCAATCACGTGATTCGATTCAGTTATTTATCTTGTAAATTAGTGATTCTAGGTTCAATTCATGGTTGTACTCCCTATTTTACTAACCACGGCAATATAGATAATATGATTAAAGCAATACGTGGAAGGGAAATTGTAACCAGCGGAGGAGAGGGGAATTGAAACCAGCGGGATATAATTAAAATAAAAAGGTTTAACACAAGTAATAATTGAGATAAAGTTTAAGGTTACCAACGTTCGTAGCTTTGGCAATTTGACAAACCCTGAAAATGTGGGAAAAATAAATAAAACGTAGATGAGTGTATTATCAACTCAAAAGTCAGATACGGTTAACCCTAATGAATAAAAAATAATGAAAAAAGAATGAGGGAAAAAACACTTAGCTTCGATTGATGAAGGTTGATGGGCAGAGGTTTGCCTTGAGTATTGACCCTGATCATCTGATAATTGGCAGTAAAATAAAAGGAAAAAGTAAGTGTAGGAGGAGTTCATTGACGGGGATAATTAAACCCTAATTAAAATAAAAGGCAGAAGAATATTTAAATAGTAAGGAGTAGAACTTAGCTTTGTAATTGGCGTGGCTCGTAGTCGGGAAGCATTTGAAAAGTAACCCTGAAAAGGCATAGAAAAAGAGGAATATTTTTCAGTGTATGACAAATTCTCGTAAACCCCTGATTCGGGCGTAAATTGAAGAAAGTAACAAAATCAATTTAATTAATTATTGGTTTCGCAACCTAATTAATTAAATCGGAGAAAATAAATATAATCAGACAAAAGCATTTTTATAAAATAAGTATGTATTTATTAAAGATATTAAAATAACTAATCTAATTAAAATAAATAAATGAAATAAATATACTAATTACTATAAATAAATAAAATACATATACTAATTATAATAAATAATACAAATAATAAATATTGTGAAAATAAATAAATATCATATATAAAAAAATTTAGAAAACTAGTTTTATTAGTAAGAGAAAAAAAAGGAAAACAAGTATATATTTATATATATAAATAGTTTATATAATAATAAATAAAATAAATAAAATAATAAAAAAACTTAGCTTAGAATTATGTGTGGCAGCTTGGTGAGGGTCCATCATGGGGCTGCGTTTCTCAAGCGTTGATGTTGATCACGGGAAGGATTGGACGGTGGAGATGTGTATGGGACACCAGGGTTTGGATTGAGTATGGTAATCATGGAAACCATAGTATGCATCCTTCACTTCAGAGGCGTCCAATTTTTGATGATCATCATCCAACGATGCTGGGGCAAAGGCGCATGATGGACTCCAACTGACCGCTAGTGCTGAATCTGAATCATGAAACAAACAGGAAAAAGAATCAAAAATAAGTGCAAGGCACAGGGATCGAACCCATGCCCTTGGATTCGAGACTCTTTGTACGCATCTCCTATCCACTGAGCCACCTTTCACGCGCTGTTAATACAATACCCAGTCACATTAATATACGAAATCATAAATTTAAACAAAGACCAAACGCGCGCCCACTCTTCTTCTTCTTCTTCCTCCGATTTTCTGCATAAAAGAGAACACTTTTTGGCCACGGTTTTGTAGCGTGGCCGTAGGTGCCTGATTACACAACCTGCAAATAAACATCAACCGATACCAAGTAATAGCATGAATCTATTGCATACAGACTCGCGAACCTAGTGGAATCATCAATTTGACACGAAATCCCCTAGAATCCTAAATCCCCAAAATCTCAAACTCAAACCCTAACCATGGCAGATATTGGTTTACACGCTTAAACAATAATTAAAGCATATGAACAGCTTCGATTCACCATCATGAATGTGAATATGCGATCAAAATATAGTAATTGCACATAAACCATCGAAAACGAATTCCAAGTCTAAGAGTGCAAACCGAAGGCGTATACACATTGATTCCTGCTGCTCCAAGCTTCGAGAATGGCTGGGGTCGATCACTGTGAATCAGAGAACACGTTGAGATGCTTTGTGCGGTCTGAATTAGCTTGAAACCCGATTTGTACCTTCCTTGAATTCACGATTTTCTTGATACGTGAATATGGCTCTGCCTCCCGAAAAACTTTTTTCCTCTTTTCATGTTTGTTGCTTTATAATCTTTGGCCGTAACAACTTGGTGACCTGCAAAGAAGAAGAAAAATGTTTTGCCGTGAAAGCTTGGTGATCTGCCAAGAAGAAAAAAATGTTTTTGTGCCAAGTATAAAACTGTTAGCTTTTTGATTGTGTCTGTCGTGAGAAAATTAGGATTAGTAGTTAGTTTATATACGTTAAAAACTTAGGTTAACTAAAAATGGAAAATATAATTTGTAATAAAAATTTTATTAAGATAAAAATCAAAGATCAATTTGCTTCAACTCTTTCTAGAAATAGAATAATCAAATAAAAAATACAATGAAATTAATTTGTTAAGAAAAACTAAATAGAAATCTACCTTATATAAGTTTTTTTTGTGATTTTTGGTTAAAATATGCATAAAATAATGATTTAAAATAAAATATATTTTTTATTAAAATACTATTAAAATAAAAACAAAAAATACTATTTAAATAGTGAAAAACTTATTTTTGTGATTTTTGTGATTATTTAAATAACTGAAATTAAAGTTAAGACTAATATTATAAATTAAATAAAAAAGAAGAAATGTTAGAAGTGATATTCGAACCCGAGACCTCTCGCTCTTACACCTTTTAACCTCAAGTCCTTACCAACTATGCTGCATCACTTATTCGAAATAAAATGACATTTCCAAATATATGAGGGCAAATTTTGGGGTATGACAGTATCCATAAGGGTGTGTTGGATCAGTGAAGGGCATGATTCCCATTGTGTAGAATCTGTGCTGGCAGGGCCGTATCTTGATGATGATGGATCGGTCATGGGTTATTCCCATTGGATGAGGTTAATCGTGTGCCCATGTGGGGTGTGAGCGATTGAAGGGCAGTATCGTAGAGAGAAGTCCTGTGAATATGATTCACGAATTTTGGTACCACATGCATAGTGTCAGTTCATACATATGCATACTTTTATAACATGATTGGAAGTATTCCAGTGTTATAAATATTGATGATGTGTTGGTTGTGTGTTTGTTGAATCGATGTTGAGTATGATTGTCTGTTTGAAAGATGTGTTCTGTTAACGTTTGTATAAACGATGGATGTTCCTGATAATCTGAATATGATGAAATTGGGTGAATAATATAACTATGATGTGTTGTTATTTGAGATGCTATAATATTTGTTAACTGTGATGAGACTCACCCTTACTGTTGACATTTTCAGATTGAGGATAGCTGCTTTCGACTTGGTGAGGATTAGCTCATAAGTCAGTGTATTAGTGTAGCGTCAGGTGTCATGCTCTGATATTGTAACACTAGGGGAACGCTAGTATAGAGTTTGTGATGATACTCTATCGTGATGTTATTGTATTAATTCGATGGGATAATGCATAGATGATGTTATGCTTATCCGTATAATGAATTTTCCGCTGTGTTAACATGAGATGTTTGTGTATTGTGATGAAATGTCCCTTAGTGAAAGCATGACAATGATTTTATGATGAATTGTTTTAAATTTAATTGTGGCACCCTTGTTTTCATGTTTTACTCTGAAAATTATTTTATAAAATTCTGCGGGGTTTAGAAGGGTGTTACACGTGCGAGTATAATTCTTTATTTTCCCTACATTTTGCATTCATTCGCATATAGACATAGACATAGTACACACCCTTTAGATAGAAACAAACATAGGTGGATACCATCGAGTACGATAGGCGTGAGGGGTGCTAACACCTTCCCCTTGCGTAACCGACTCATGTACCTAGATTCTCTGGTCACAAGACCCTGTTCCTTCCTTTGCTAGGTTTTCTGAGACTCCTTTCCTTTATGGGATAAATATATCGGTGGCGACTCTGTTCATTTTTTCACGAGCGAGCGACAATATGGTAGGGATAATTTTATGGCGAGCGATACTTCCTCGATGACCCTTTTTATATCTAATGAAAGAACTTCCTACCCTCTATGGTATGGATAGCCCCTTTCAAACTGAAAAGCTGAAAGAATAGAAATTTTAAAATTAGGGTAGTTGCTACTAATTGCTTGCTCTAATTTAAATTCAAACTCTTTTCCCACTTCTTTTCAAAACTATTTAAAAAAAAGGCTACGCTTATTTACAAGCTAAAGTCCTTATTCAAAAGTCTTTTCCTATTCACACAATACACTTCAAACATTTTGAAAACAAAGTGAGCTAAGCAATTAAGAGCCCATGGATAACCATGGATACAAAGGGTGCTTACACCTTCCCTTTGTATAACCTACCCCCCGAACTCAAAGGGTGTGAGCGACATTGAAGGGCAGTATCATGGAGAGAAGTCCTGTGAATGTGATTCACGAATTTTGGTACCACATGCATAGTGTTAGTTGTGTCATATGCATTTTGTCTTAACATGATTGTATCGATTTCTGTGTTTTGTGTTGTAATCTATTATTGTGTGAAATGATGAGTAATGGATGTGAATCTGAATATGTATGATTGGGTGAACGGTATACTATAATGTTTGTTGCTTATGAATTGCATAATCTTTACTAATTGAGAATGAGACTCACCCTTACGTGTTGTCATTTTCAGATTGAGGAGTAGAGGCATTAGCGCTCGGTGAGGATGACTCGTAGAGTTTATCCGTTTATTGTTGGGTTGTGTCGGTCATGCTCTGATCTTGTAACACTGGGGGACGATAGTTATAGAGATTTATGAGAATTCTCTATTTTATTAGGAGTTGGATTATGTTTCCATTTGGTTATGTTGATGATGTTTCTTATTCCGCTGTGATAAACATAATTGTGTTTTTGGTAAATCGTTTCCTAATGAAGCATGACTTGACCATGATTGGTTTATTTATTTTAAATAATTGTGGCACTCTTGTGTTTATGTTTTACTCTGATATATTTGTTTAAATTGCAGTGGGGTTTAGAAGGGTGTTACACATATCACTCTGAAAGTCCTGGTCACGATACGAATAGCTGCTGGACATTGAGGAACAAGATCCAAGATATGATCGATGATGGGGAAATTGAATTTGATCCTCCTGAGACTCCTAACGTGACTGCTAATGCTATGGATGGCTAGAAGGAGGGACTTTCAGATCATTAGTTTTACTTTCATTTGCAAATTTCTATTTTGTTTGTTTAAACATTCGACTTATGATAGACATTATCTGTTTTAATAATCATCATTAGTGCATTGCATATGTTTGTCTTGAATAAATCATTTCCCTATCACTCATTTAAATTGTGTTTTTACGTTGTTTTGTTTTGTTTTGTAATATTCAACTCTTGCTAAGCGGTATGCCTTTTGAGGGAGGAAGACGAAAACGATACCGCAACCTCATACAACATGCTTTTGAACGGCAGGGTAGTTACTCAGTTAACTCAATTATACTAGCTGTTGTTTATACAAACAATGATAGGTTCCCGCAACCAGTAAGTCATGCAGTCAATATCCACCAAAAAAGAAAAAGTTGTCAAGTTAAAACCTATGAAGGAGACTTATCAAAATTGAAACATCCCGCTGATTGTAATCTTAAAATAAACAGTTCAGGCAAAAGTTAGGGATAACAAAGTCAAAAAAAGAGGTCACTGCAAATCCTCGACGAAAGAAAAAAAATTACAAAAAAGGACGATTGCCTGTCCAAGTAAACTTCTGGTGCTTAACCACCATCAAATATCAAAGTTATGACTTCAAGCTCTGCTAGGACTTAAACGCAAAATTAACTGAGCATCGGATCGAAGAACATCACGAAGATTGGGATGGGTACAAATAAACTTTGAGCCATTATCCTTTGTTTCTTAAACCGTGAACCAAGACACGTTACTGAAGGATAGAAAAACACTTAGAAAGGGGGGGGGGTTTGAATAAGTGTAGCTTTAAAGACTTGACAGATAAAAATAAATTGCACAGTTATTTTTATCCTGGTTCGTTGTTAACTAAACTACTCCAGTCCACCCCCGCATAGATGATTTACCTCAACTGAGGATTTAATCCACTAATCGCACGGATTACAATGGTTTTCCACTTAGTCCACGACTAAGTCTTCTAGAGTATCCTGATCACAACCTGATCACTCCAGGAACAACTGCTTAGACACAAGCTAAGACTTTCTTAGAGTATCCTGACCACCACGTGATCACTCTAATTACAACTGCTTAGACACAAGCTAAGACTTCCTAGAGTATTCTGATCAACACGATCACTCTAGTTACTTACAACTTAATGTAATTTTTCTAAGAGTATTACAATGCTTCTTAAAAGCTATAATCACAAACTGTGATATTTCTCTTAAAGTTTAAGCTTAATCTCACTAAGATATTACAAAAGCAATGTAGTGAGCTTTGATGAAGATGAAGATTCTGAGCTTTGATTTGAACAGCGTTTCAGCAAGTTAATATGAGTTGTTTTATTCCAGAATCGTTAACCTTGCTTCTCATCAGAACTTCATATTTATAGGCGTTTGAGAAGATGACCGTTGAATGCATTTAATGCTTTGCGTGTTCCGTACAGCTTTGCATTTAATGTTATACGCTTTTGTCAACTACCTCGAGCCTTGTTCACGCTGTGTCTACTGACGTTGCCTTTAATAGCTTCTAACGTTCCTTTTGTCAGTCAGCGTAGCCTGCCACTTGTACTTTCTTCTGATCTGATGTTTGTAAATACAACGTTTGATTATCATCAGAGTCAAACAGCTTGGTGCAAAGCATCTTCTGATCTTCTGACCTTGAAGTGCTTCTTAGCGTGATACCATCAGAACTTCAGTGCTTCTGATCTCATGTTCTTCTGATGCTTCCATAGACCCATGTTCTGATTCTGCTTCGACCATCTTCTGATGTCTTGCCAGACCATGTTCTGATGTTGCATGCTGAACCTTCTGAGTCAAAGCTTCTGAGCGCTGATTTATGCATACTCTTTATATATTTCCTGAAAAGGAAATTGCATTGGATTAGAGTACCATATTATCTTAAGCAAAATTCATATTATTGTTATCATCAAAACTAAGATAATTGATCAGAACAAATCTTGTTCTAACAATCTCCCCCTTTTTGATGATGACAAAAACATATATAAATGATATGAATTTGCGATCAGAAAGAGCAGACAGCAAAAGACAAATTACACAGCTATAGCATAAGCATGTGAATATGTCTCCCCCTGAGATTAACAATCTCCCCCTGAGATAAATAATCTCCCCCTGAAATAAATACTCGAAGAACTTTAATAAAAGACTTCCCTGATTATTTCGGTAGAGACGATCACATAAGCTTCTGTCTTCAGAGAATTCATAGCTTCTGACTTCTGCTTCCATTGGACAGCTTCAGAACTTGAATTTCTTTAGATCCCTAGAACACTCATAGCTTCTGATTCCTGCTTCCATTTAGGACAGCTTCAGAACTTGAATTTCTTTGATCTTCAGAACATTCCCAGCTTCTGATTCCCGCTTCCATCTAGGACAGCTTCAGAACTTGAATTTCTTTGATCTTCAGAACATTCACAGCTTCTGATTTCTGCTTCCATTTAGGACAGCTTCAGAACTTGAGTTTTCTGGATCTTTAGAACATTCACAGCTTCTGATTTCTGCTTCCCTCGGATAGCTTCAGAGCTTTGAATTTCTACCAACATCACTTCATGCTAGATTTGTATCAGAACATTGTTGAATGTACCAGAGCATCATCAGAGCATCTCTACATCCTGAAATGTTACAGAACAAAAACTAAACGACAAAAGTCATCATGAACGAGTCAGAACATAAAATGTATATTAGAACACATGATATGTATTAGAGCCATATAGGCTAAAATAATGTATCAGAGCAAATAGAATTTTGTCAAAGCAAATAGACAAATTTTGGATCAAATTCTATTATTAGTGCTTCTGATTCTGAAGCTTGACAGCACTCAGCTTGCTTCAGTTTCCATAAGCTTATTCTTTTTACAGAATAACGCTTCTTATGGTTTTGCTTCTTGTGTTTGCTTTGAAGATTTTCTTCACTTCTTTATACCTGCAAAACACTTAAACCATATAGAACTTGCAGTTCTTGTTAGTGAATGTGTGGGAGCTTTACCCAGCAACTGATTAAATCAAATCATTTATCACATATTTCTCCCCCTTTTTGTCATATCATCAAAAAACAGAAAAGATTCAGAGACAAACAAAAAGAAACACACGGAGGAAAAGGATGATTTCATTTCAGAAGATACTCATACATAAGAACTTCTCATCTTCTCATTCTGGGCATAAATCCATACTGATGTTCTTCAGAATGAACTTAAACCTATCTTCAGCCAGGGGTTTTGTAAAGATATCAGCCCATTGATGGTCTGTATCCACAAAGTTTAAAGATAGAACACCCTTCTGAACATAGTCCCTTATGAAATGATGTTTAATCTCAATATGTTTAGCTTTTGAATGAAGAATAGGATTCTTAGATAAACATATAGCAGAAGTATTATCACAGAATATAGGAATGTTACTCTCATATATCTGATAATCTTCTAGCTGACTCTTCATCCAGACCATCTGTGTACTACAACCAGCAGCAGCGACATATTCTGCTTCTGTTGTTGATAGAGCAATAGTTGCTTGTTTCTTGCTATACCAGGAGATCAAATGACTTCCAAGAAATTGGCAACTTCCTGAAGTACTCTTTCTTTCGATTCTGTCTCCAGCATAGTCAGCATCGCAAAATCCTACTAAGTTGTATTCTTTAGATTTTCTGTAAACTAAGCCAACATTAGTAGTACCTTTCAGATACCTTAGAATTCTCTTAACAGCAGTTAAATGAGATTCTCTAGGGTCTGATTGGAATCTAGCACACAAACAAACACTGAAAAGAATGTCAGGTCTAGAAGCAGTCAAATATAGAAGAGATCCAATCATACCTCTGTATAACTTCTGATCTACCTTCTTACTTACCTCATCCTTACCTAGGATGCATGTTGGATGCATAGGAGTTTTGGCTTCTTTGCAGTCTAGAAGATTAAACTTCTTCAGAAGTTCCTTCACATACTTGGTTTGGTGAACATACGTTCCTTCTGATGTTTGATTTATTTGTATTCCAAGGAAGTACTTGAGTTCTCCCATCATGCTCATTTCAAACTCAGCCTGCATAGACTCAGCAAACTCCTTTCCAAATGTAGCATTAGATGTTCCAAAAATAATATCATCTACATATATTTGACAAATTAAAATATCCCTTTTAAAGGTTTTACAAAAGAGAGTAGTGTCCACTTTTCCTCTAGTGAAACCATTATCCAGAAGGAAAGAACTTAAGCGTTCATACCAAGCTCTGGGAGCTTGTTTCAATCCATACAATGATTTCTTTAGTTTAAAAACATGATTAGGAGACATAGAGTCTTCAAAACCAGGAGGTTGATGGACATAAACTTCTTCATCTATATAACCATTTAAGAAGGCACTCTTAACATCCATCTGATAGAGAGTGATGTTATATTGAGTGGCAAATGAAATTAATAGAAGAATAGATTCTAACCTGGCCACTGGTGCAAAGGTTTCTGTATAGTCAATCCCTTCTTGCTGACTGTAACCCTGAGCCACCAGTCTGGCTTTGTTTCTTACCACTTCACCTTTCTCACTGAGCTTGTTTCTGAAGACCCATTTTGTACCGATTATATTGAATCCATCTGGTCTAGGAACAAGATCCCAAACATCATTCCTTGTAAACTGATTCAGTTCTTCTTGCATAGCAATTATCCAGTCTGGATCTTCTAGAGCATGATCAACAGAAGTTGGCTCGATCAAAGATACAAGACCTAATTGACAGTCTGCATTGTTCTTAAGGAATGCTCTTGTTCTGATTGGATCATCCTTCTTTCCAAGAATGACATCTTCTGAATGACCAGAAATGAGTCTGGATGATCTTCTGACAGATGGTTCTTCAGAAATGCTTAGATTCTCCAGAGAAGCTGATACTTGATCTTCAGATTCTTTGCTTCTGAGAAGTTCTGCTTCTGATGCGTTGCTTCTTGGCTCAACAACTTCTGATACATCAATATCACAATCTGCAAAATTATCAAACTGCTTTGGTTTTTCAGAACCAAGCTTATCATCAAACCTGATATTGATTGATTCTTCTACAACCAATGTTTCAGTATTGTATACTCTGTAGCCTTTTGAGCGTTCAGAATATCCAAGAAGGAAACATTTTTGTGCTTTGGAATCAAATTTACCAAGATGATCTTTAGTGTTCAAAATAAAGCATACACATCCAAAAGGATGGAAATATGAAATGTTGGGCTTTCTGTTCTTCCACAATTCATAAGGAGTCTTATTTAGAATAGGTCTGATAGAGATTCTATTCTGAATATAGCATGCAGTGTTTATTGCTTCTGCCCAGAAATGCTTAGCCATATTGGTTTCATTGATCATGGTTCTGGCCATTTCTTGCAGAGTCCTATTCTTTCGTTCTACAACTCCATTTTGCTGTGGAGTTCTAGGACAAGAGAAATCATGGGCAATACCATTTTCTTTGAAGAACTTTTCAAAGAATCTATTCTCAAATTCACCACCATGATCACTTCTGACCTTTATGATTTTACACTCTTTCTCAGATTGAATCTGAGTGCAGAATTCAAAGAACACTGAATGAGACTCATCCTTGTGTTTCAAAAACTTTACCCATGTCCAGCGGCTATAATCATCTACAATGACTAATCCATATTTCTTCCCTCTGACAGATGCTGTTTTTACTGGGCCAAACAGATCAATGTGCAAGAGTTCTAGTGGCCTTGAGGTAGAAACAACATTCTTGGACTTGAATGCAGGTTTGGAGAACTTGCCCTTCTGACATGCTTCACAAAGAGCATCTGATTTGAATTTCAGATTAGGGAGTCCTCTGACAAGATCCAGTTTGTTAATCTGAGAAATCTTTCTCAAACTAGCATGACCTAATCTTCTGTGCCAGACCCACTGCTCTTCAGAAACAGACATAAGACAAGTCACCTTCTGACTCATAAGATCTTGCAGATCTGTCTTATAAATGTTGTTCTTCCTCTTGCCGGTAAATAGGATTGAGCCATCCTTCTGATTTACAGCCTTGCAAGACTTTTGATTAAAGATTATATCATAACCATTGTCACTCAATTGACTGATAGATAAGAGGTTATGTGTTAACCCTTCTACAAGAAGTACATTTGAAATGGAAGGAGAGTTACCAGACTTTATAGTTCCAGAGCCAATTATCTTGCCCTTCTGATCTCCTCCAAACTTGACTTCTCCTCCAGACTTAAGCACCAGGTCTTGGAACATAGACCTTCTTCCTGTCATGTGTCGTGAGCATCCAGAGTCCAGGTACCATGACATGTTGTGCTTTGTCCTTTTTGCAGCCAAGGATATCTGCAATAGGGATGATCTTATCCTTAGGTACCCACATTTTCTTGGGTCCTTTCTTGTTAGATTTTCTCAAGTTCTGATTGAACTTGGGTTTAACATTGTAAGCAATAGGAGGAACAGCATGATAATTCTTAATGTGAGTTTCATGATATTTCCTAGGTTGTGTCACATGCTTCTTAGTGTGTGTAACGTGAAAGCTTTGTGCATGTGATGTGTGCCTAATATCATGGGAGTGGCCAAATTTAAATTGGTTGTACAGAGGCTTGTATGATATTTTCATATCATCCACAGATTCAAGCTTGTATGGGATTTCACCCTCATAACCAATGCCAACTCTATTATTTCCAGACACAGCATATATCATAGAAGCAAGTTGACTTCTGCCTATGCTTCTAGATAAAAATTTTCTGAAGCTCAAGTCATATTCTTTCAGAATATGATTCATGCTAGGAATGGCTTTTTCTGTTTCAGAAGGAGATCCACTGTTTTTGGATAACTTTAAAACTTTTTCCTTCAGTTCAGAATTTTCCAATTCCAGCTTCTTAGTTTCAAATTCAAATTGCTTCTTCAGCTTTTTGTATTTGATACTAAGATGAGCTTTGAGTTCCAGAAGTTCTGTTAGACTGGAAACTAACTCTTTTCTAGATAGTTCAGAAAATACCTCTTCAGAATCTGATTCTGATGTAGATTCTGATCCATCATCTTCTGTAGCCATCAGCGCAAAGTTGGCTTGCTCATCTTCAGAGTCAGGTTCATCTTCTGATTCAGAATCATCCCATGTTGCCATAAGACCTTTCTTCTTATGAAACTTTTTCTTGGAATTCTCCTTCTGAAGTTTTGGACATTCATTCTTATAGTGTCCAGGTTCATTGCATTCATAGCACATGACCTTCTTTTTGTCAGATCTTCTGTCATCAGAAGATTCTCCACGTTCAAATCTCTTTGAACTTCTGAAGCCTCTGAACTTCCTTTGCTTGCTCTTCCAGAGTTGGTTTACCCTTCTGGAGATCATGGACAGTTCATCTTCTTCTTCAGATTCTGATTCTTCAGGATCTTCTTCTCTAGCCTGAAAAGCGTTAGTGCATTTTTTGATATTTGCTTTTAATGCAATAGACTTACCTTTCTTCTGAGGCTCGTTTGCGTCCAGCTCAATTTCATGGCTTCTCAAGGCACTGATAAGCTCTTCCAAAGAAACTTCATTCAGATTCTTTGCAATCTTGAATGCAGTTACCATTGGACCCCATCTTCTGGGTAAGCTTCTGATAATCTTCTTTACATGATCAGCCTTGGTGTAGCCTTTATCCAAAACTCTCAATCCAGCAGTAAGAGTTTGAAATCTTGAAAACATCCTTTCAATGTCTTCATCATCCTCCATCTTGAAGGCTTCATACTTCTGGATTAATGCGAGAGCTTTGGTCTCCTTGACTTGAGCGTTTCCTTCATGAGTCATTTTCAAGGACTCATATATGTCATAGGCCGTTTCCCTGTTAGATATCTTCTCATACTCAGCATGAGAGATAGCATTCAGCAAAACAGTTCTGCATTTATGATGATTCCTGAAAAGCTTCTTCTGATCATCGCTCATTTCTTGCCTTGTCAGCTTTACGCCTCTGGCATTTACCGGATGTTTGTAACCATCCATCAGAAGATCCCATAGATCACCATCTAGACCAAGAAAGTAACTTTCCAGTTTATCTTTCCAGTATTCAAAGTTTTCACCGTCAAATACTGGTGGTCTAGTATAACCATTGTTTCCATTGTGTTGCTCAGCAGAGCCAGATGTAGATGGAGTTGGATTTGCTTGAGATTCACCAGCCATCTTTTAATGAAGCGTTTTTCTCTTCCTGAATCTTTTCTAAACACGGTTAAGTGCTTGCACCTTAGAACCGGCGCTCTGATGCCAATTGAAGGATAGAAAAACACTTAGAAAGGGGGGGGGGGGGGTTTGAATAAGTGTAGCTTTAAAAACTTGACAGATAAAAATAAATTGCACAGTTATTTTTATCCTGGTTCGTTGTTAACTAAACTACTCCAGTCCACCCCCGCAGAGATGATTTACCTCAACTGAGGATTTAATCCACTAATCGCACGGATTACAATGGTTTTCCACTTAGTCCACGACTAAGTCTTCTAGAGTATCCTGATCACAACCTGATCACTCCAGGAACAACTGCTTAGACACAAGCTAAGACTTTCTTAGAGTATCCTGACCACCACGTGATCACTCTAATTACAACTGCTTAGACACAAGCTAAGACTTCCTAGAGTATTCTGATCAACACGATCACTCTAGTTACTTACAACTTAATGTAATTTTTCTAAGAGTATTACAATGCTTCTTAAAAGCTATAATCACAAACTGTGATATTTCTCTTAAAGTTTAAGCTTAATCTCACTAAGATATTACAAAAGCAATGTAGTGAGCTTTGATGAAGATGAAGATTCTGAGCTTTGATTTGAACAGCGTTTCAGCAAGTTAATATGAGTTGTTTTGTTCCAGAATCGTTAACCTTGCTTCTCATCAGAACTTCATATTTATAGGCGTTTGAGAAGATGACCGTTGAATGCATTTAATGCTTTGCGTGTTCCGTACAGCTTTGCATTTAATGTTATACGCTTTTGTCAACTACCTCGAGCCTTGTTCACGCTGTGTCTACTGACGTTGCCTTTAATAGCTTCTAACGTTCCTTTTGTCAGTCAGCGTAGCCTGCCACTTGTACTTTCTTCTGATCTGATGTTTGTAAATACAACGTTTGATTATCATCAGAGTCAAACAGCTTGGTGCAAAGCATCTTCTGATCTTCTGACCTTGAAGTGCTTCTTAGCGTGATACCATCAGAACTTCAGTGCTTCTGATCTCATGTTCTTCTGATGCTTCCATAGACCCATGTTCTGATTCTGCTTCGACCATCTTCTGATGTCTTGCCAGACCATGTTCTGATGTTGCATGCTGAACCTTCTGAGTCAAAGCTTCTGAGCGCTGATTTATGCATACTCTTTATATATTTCCTGAAAAGGAAATTGCATTGGATTAGAGTACCATATTATCTTAAGCAAAATTCATATTATTGTTATCATCAAAACTAAGATAATTGATCAGAACAAATCTTGTTCTAACAGTTACAACCCTTGAAAGTCCTAACTGAAGCATGGTTAGTTCGAAAGCATACTGTCACCAAAATGGTATCTTGACTCTTTAAGATTTACCACAAATGCTGAGTTGATATTTCGTTTTTACAAACATCACGTTTTTTACAAACATCACGCTTTTACATCTCCTATTTTAATGTTTTTCAAAAGAAACTCAAGGCAGACATATGCATTGCATCTTATGAATTCATTATTAAACATATTCTGCTACATAATTTCAAATGTTAGCATCAGAAAGAATTTACACAGGGTACAACTAATGATCAAAATTCATCTCGACAGAAGAAATCATTTCAAAAGCAACGTCTCCTACAAATACAAGGGGCATGACACAATTTATCCAGTCGATCTGGGGCAATCAAGTCAAGATTCCGATAATCTCTCAAGAATGTCAAATAATCAGGGGCATACACCCGAGTGGGTCTGATGCTACTTCCCGACCAGTAAGGGGAATCACCCTAAGTTTATGATTACTAGGGGCAAGTCACCCATAGTACGCATCTCATAAGGTCCCCACGAGGCAAAACTCTCCAAGGTCCCTATTAACTGGGGCAAAGCTATGCAAGGCATATTCAAACACTTCGATCAACACTCATTGGTGTGTCCCAATCAATACAAGTCCTAGAACGACAGTTACTACAATCATTAGGGACAATGTTCAAGGCATCCATGTTTTCCCACAGAGCCAGTGTCACATGATCATATCCCCACAAAGTAATCTTTAAGTATCTATCTTCCATCCCTCCTCCAACAGGGTCTATTCATCTCTCTTATCCCTAGTCAGGGTGCATCAAGGATCAATCATTCAAATGGCTCTCATCTCCAAGCAGAAAATCATAAATCCCTAGTGGAGCATCTTCAAAACAAGACCATACATCAAAATCACAATGATATAGAGATTTAATTTCTCAATCAAGAAAAATTACTAGTATACTCCAGATAGCATAAATCATGCTTACACATCATATATCATAATAAATTCATACATAACATTCAAGTTTCTCATTTATTTTGAGAGACTCATCATATAATACATGCATCATGACATTGCATAAAGATTAACTTTACCTTTTCAGGATACATGTACAAGCAGATAAACAATATATCCAATTCTCAAAGATCTAAATTGGTTACCCCACAAGGCGTCGAGACGATCAACAATCAAAGATCTAAATCCATCAATACAAACGGTGGAGACGATCATTCCAAGATCTAAATCAGTGGCTATACACGATGTTGAGACGATTGACATTACAAAGATCTATATTGGTTACCCCACAAGATGCTGAGACGATCGACATTACAAGATCTAAATTGGTTACCCCACAAGGTGCCGAGACGATCAACATTCAAAGATCTAATTCTATCATCACGAACGGTGTAGACACGATCATCTTTCCAAGATCTAATTCAGTTACTACGAACAGTGCTGACACGATCAACATCATGAACGGTGCGGACACGATCAAAGAAAGAGATAGACTTAATCATGACGCTCAATTCAGAAAAGAACACGACAATGGAGTCACGACAATAGAGTCATGACAATGGAGTCACGACAATGGAGTCACGACAATGGAGTCACGACAATGGAGTCACGACAATGTGTAACACCCCGATATCCGCTGCACGCATCAACCGTGTCGGCCAACCGAGCATGTTACCGGCTTAATCAATAATCCCCCTAGGTCCGCTTACCGGCTGCCCAGGAAATATTGTTTTTGCCTCCCGCAGGAATCGAACCATGTACCTAGGGGTTAAGTACATATTCATAGCAATTCCTGCTACCACTTGACCATATGGAAATCCAGGGTGTTACACAATGGAGTCACGATAATGGAATCACGACAATTGAGTCACGATAATGGAATCACGACAACTGAGTCACGATAATGGAATCACGACAACTAAGTCACGATAATGGAATCACAACAACTGAGTCACAATAATGGAATCACGACAACTGAGTCATGACAATAGAGTCACGACAACTGAGTCACGATAATGGAATCACGACAATAGAGTCACAATAGTTAAGTCACATATCTAATCCCGATATTCAGTTCGGAAACGATCATGACAATAGGGTCACGACGACGGAGTCACGACAATTGAGTTACAGCAATGAATTTACGACAATGGAATCATGACAATAGATTCACGACAATTAATTCACTCATATGATCCAGACGCTCAGGGCAATCGAGCCAACAACTTAATTCTGACGCCACATATATGGTCTAATGTACGACTCAGCCTGACACACGTCAGCACATCAACTGATGGCATCTTTAAGCCCATATCCGACAATACTTTTCCTGGATGGCATCTTTAAGCCCACTTCATACTTTCTGCGGATGGCATCTCTAAGCTCATCTCTGACACAAGTTCGAACATCAGCAAGCGCAAATTTCTGGGTATTTTAGTATTCAATCATCTTCCACCTTTAGATACCGACTGACATACAAACCACTCTATATCTTCAGGTTTAAGAAGATTGAACAGGGGCAGCTGTCATACCCCAAAATTTGCCCATCTCATTTCCACTTTCAAACTCAAGCCAAGGTTCAAGACTCAAGGACATACTGTCCTAAATAATGACCTCCTAAACTAGGGTTTTGATTTCTCTAAAGAAAATTAATAAATCAAGGTCTCCAATGGATTTCATGTGGCTTATTATTTTCCAAACTATTTCTATGACAAATTTCAAGCTTCAAATCCAAAAATTACTCAGTCAATTGTTCAGACATTCAACTAGTTTGACCTAAAAGACAACTGTGGTCAAAGTACAGTCAAAATTCCCGATTTTTTGTCAACATCCTTATTTTGAAGTATCATTCATCATTTGATCAAGGATTGATCATTATTCATGAAGGAAAGTTCAGAACTTAACAAAACCTAAAGTTTCTAAATTAGAGTTTTTTAACCTAAAGTCAACTGAACTTTGACCAGCCATAACTTTCACATGGAACATCATAAATTTCCCATCCAAAGCTCAATTTGAATGAAATTGAATTTTCTACAACTTTGTCTCTCACATGCCAAGTCTAAAAATGCTTCATTTGAGAGGTATGGATCAAAAGATTATAGGTCCTCTTTGAAAGTCAACCAAAAGCAGGTTTTTGTCAAAGCCCATATCATCAAGATAAAATCCTCAAATGGAAAAAAATCTTCCAAAGTGGCTTGTAGAGGACGTCTTGAGGTTTACAAAAAGTCCTAGAACTCATCCATACCTTAAAAATTGAGGGAGATATGGCTTGTCAAATTTGGACAATTTTGAAAGAAAAATGTGAAGTAAAAGTGGTTCAAAATGATTGTCACGAAATCTGAGGCCCCAAATCTGATTGTCACAAATTTTGTAATATTTATTTGATTTTTTATGAATTTTTAATCATTTAAAAGTGATTTAATTCATGTAAATCAAGTAAAAATCAAATATTCTAGTAGAGATCTTGTCTTAATCAAATCCAATCACCATTCATAACATATTTTCCATTTAATTTCGTGCAAGCAAATTTGTTGAAGATTGGATATGAAATTTGGCAAAAATAGAAACTTTAAAATCATATTGAAATCAAATTTCAAATGATTGATTCAAGAAGATTTGGTCCAGATTTTTAACCTAAAATCATTCTCCTATAAGAGCATAAGCATTGCAGATCACAAGGACGCTGAAGTTTCTGCCTCAAAGAACCCTAAAGGACTCCAAAAAATTCAAGAAAATTCAAAGTTGGAGACCATTACATGGAGCTTCATTAATCCAAACACGTTCCTGAAGGTGCTCTGAAGCTATCCCAATCATTCCCTGGCTCTAAAGCATCAAGAACGCGTCCCTGTAAGTCACGATTTGCTAGTTTAAACTTTGATTCGAATTCAATCATTGATGCATTCTTAACGAAAATTAATTGCATATATATGTTTGTCATGATGTGTTGATTATTTTTGGAAAGTTAATTGTATCTCTGGGCACGTTTACGACCTATCACCATGTTAGGGTTTGTGACTTTCAATTCGAGGCTTTGCGTTACATGTAAAATTAGGGTTGAAGGTAGGTATCATTGAACTCATGACGCCTGGACGATCGTATCCATGGGGGTGCGCCAAATTTTTGCTTCGTTTTGTGGGGTTTATGATTTTGTAGGTGTAATAAGTATGGCTTTTTATAGCGTTTATGTAATAAGCGTTGTAAAAAGCGCATAATGAAAGTTTCCATGAAGAAGAGGAAGCCGTGTCACCACGCCATTGGTCCATTCAAACCAAGAAAAGGCGCGTAAGGATGGTGGCAAGTTCAGGGATCCGGTGCATTAAGACTCACGAGGATACTATGGTCCCTCAGCGTTCTTTCATTGGATCACCCCAGTTTCAAATCCTACGCACCAGAAAGCGCTAGTCTACCATAGACCTCCAGGGACCTGCCACACTGGATCAGAGCTAAGTATTTTCTATTTTTTTTATTTTTAATTATACAATCCCTTATTTATTTTCATTCTTCTTTTATTTTTTATCATCATAGTTTTTTTTTATTTTTATTAAAACTTAAGTTATTCAAACAAATCACATTTTGTTATATAATAATTTAATAATTATTTATTTTTTATCGAAAACTCGATTTTTTTTAATTCTGCCAATAATTGTTTTTTACTAAGAATTCAAATTTTCACATATACTTTTAATCAATTAAATAATTAGGATTTAATCCAATAATTATTTAATTATTATATTTAATCGAACATTCAATTTTCTTATATGGTTATTTAAAAATATTAAATTATTTACTTTTCATATTTTATTTAAACCAGTTGTTTTAGCCCTGATTTATCCTGATAAATTAGGGTTGTCGATCTTTAATGCACTAACTTTTCTCTTCTTTTTCAGGGTTGATCAAGGATTCGATGAAGGCTCGAGATATTTAAATTAATTGTTTTTCTTTCTTAATTTATGCCTTTATTCTGTTTTTTGCCTTTTATTTCCCGCATCAACAAGTGTTTATTGTAATAGCGTAGGACCATTAAACTGTTTTCTTTTTTCTGTGTGGTTAGTAATCCTAGGGAGTGCAAGCCTGTTAACTGAATTAGAATAACTAATTACAAGATAAAATAACTGAATTTAACCACGTGATTGTGCCACACACACACCTTTGGGGTAACCCCTCTTGTTGCCTGTTGCCTTATTATCTGTTGCCTTTTGAGTGTAATTCTGAATAGTCAAGTCCCTCGATTTCGAGGATACCTAAAGCAAGTGCTGCCTTAATACATTGAAATCACCATAAGACTTTTGTCCCTCGATGTTGCCTCAGAAATAAGATGATTGTCCCATTGCTAAGGTATCCTCGCCTGCTGCCTAAAAAAGATTAATGATTATTATATCCTTCCCTAAAGACTACCTACCCTCTATATGGTAGGGACAGTTTTATAGCGAACGATACTTCCTCGATGACCCTTTTTATATCCAATGAAAGGACTTCCTACCTTCTATGGTATGGATAGCCCCTTTCAAACTGAAAAGTTGAAAGAACATAAATCTTAAAATTAGGGTAGTTGCTACTAATTGCTTGCTCTGATTTAAATTCAAACTCTTTTCCCACTTCTTTTCAAAACTACTTTCAAAAAAGGCTACGCTTATTTACAAGCTAAAGTCCTTATTCAAAAGTCTTCTCCTATTCACACACTACACTTCAAACATTTTGAAAACAAAGTGAGCTAAGTAATTAAGAGCCCATGGATAAGGGAAACAAGATGAAGCATGGTTGTAAGGGAACCAAGATGAAACATGGTTGTAAGGGAACCAAGATGAAGCAAGGTTGTAAGAGGAAACCAAGATGAAGCATGGTGGTAAGGGAACCAAGATGAAACATGGTTGTAAGGAAACCAAGATGAAGCATGGTTGTAAGGGAACCAAGATGAAACATGGTTGTAAGGGAACCAAGATAAAAAAATGGTTGTAAAGAGACAAATCCGAAATAAACATCGGATAAACAGAGACAAATGAACCAAAGGGATAAATATGTACTAGATAGATGCCAAGTGAGTTGAACTTTGATCTCAAGGTAAGATGTCGATAGCAACCAGACCTCGGAAAGTGTAAATGAGCGTGAAATTTTTCTATGCATGATAATTTTTCTATGCATGATATGAATGATCAATGCAATGCATTTATTTGTGACAACTACGGAGATAGACTCTTTTGTGCGGCAGAAAAGGATATCTGATTCCTCAACACTTGGAACACTTCCAAAAAGCTCTTTTTGCACACTTGCAAACTGTACTAAACTGATGATCCTTTGAGATGGACTGATAAAATGCCTAGGGAATTCTCTTGAAGAAGATTTTCCCAGCTTAACTGATTGATGTAGAACAGACTGATCATGGTTTCAGCTTTAATAAATCTGGAAATGACTAAGCACTTGGAACTTGGAAACATTTTCCCCAGCATGAGTCTCTAAAGAAGTCTTTTGATAAACCAAATCTGAGAATAGCTCGTATTGAGATAAACCTTGAACTGAATCTTGAAATGAAATGCCCTTGATAAAATCACGAACCAAGTTTCCACAAATGTTTAAAATTCCTTGATGAGGAATGTTGTTTACAAGCAAAAATGTTTGTTTAAGACTGGTAATCTAAATGTAAAGTTCATGCAAACTTTTGAAATCAACAGAAATGGAATTGTAAGGCAATGAGAAAGGCAAAGAAACATGGCATTTGAAGTAAAAGGTAAATCAAATAGATCAAGACAGATGATTGACACAACTTTTGGAGTCAGGTTAAGGCAAACTTGTTGTAATATGCTTTCGAAATAAACTTGGCCTCAATTAGGACTTTTAAAGGTTGTAACATGGCCTGGTTCATGGTTCAAGAAACAAAGGATATAAGGCTCAAAATTTATTTGTACCCACCCCATCTTCGTGATGGACTTCCATCCTACATTCAGTTAATTCAACCTATGCATTCAGGTTTTAAGAGAACTTGGAATTACAACACTTGTATAACAATGATGATTCAGAAGCCAGGGAATATAATTTGAGATGGCAGTCACTTCTTTTCTACAACATTTTGTTGTTTAGGAATTATTGACTTCTTTTTTTCCGACTTTTTCTTCTAATTTCCCTACCTTTTGCCTGAACTGTTTTATTAGAGATTTACAGTTAGCGGGATGCCCCAGTTTTATTTTGCCTAAGTCTCCTTCAAAGGTTTTAACTTAGCGGGATTTTCTTGCATTTTTTTATTCTTCTTTTTTTTTCTTTCTAGAAAGATAGTGACTTCCCTGCTTAACAATTACGGAGAACCATCATCACTGCTTCTGACATGAGAACATCTTCGACACTTCTTGGATGTGTGCGAAGGAAAGCTTGAGATTGCGACCTTTATTGAAATGTATCTTGAATGAAACTCTTGTATTTGAATGCACGAATGAATAAACTAAAAACTACCCATCCCTAGGTTAAAATTACGGGTTTTTCCGTTTAAAAAGAAACTCCAACTTCGAAGGCTCAGAGGGGTTGACAAGGGATTAACTTCCTTATTTCTCTTGTGTTTGGCAATTGAAATAAGGCATGTACATCATCAGCAACGTTTTATCAAAAGCACACCAACAACAATTATGGGTATTTTATTTTCATCATCCTACCTCCAATCTTTGCATAAACAACATGGTAAATAAAGCAAATAAGAGAAACATAGGCAGTAAATAAGAAGAATTGAATCAAAACATGCAATGCTTATTTCATTAAAATTAACAAGTAAGAAACAAACAAGTTTGAAATTAAACAGACATTATAATTGAAAGAAATGCAAACAGTAAAGAAACATGGCCTAATGACTAATCAGCAACAAGAATGAGATGTCCTATTTGAAACACTTAGCTTTAGGAGATAATCTGAATTTGATTGAAGCTTCACTTGTCAGGAACTAGAAAAGGATTGTTGACAACATTTGGAATACAAGCCGTGAAATTTATCACTTTTCCTCTGACTAAATCTTGCACTCTAGCCTTCAGTGCATAACAATGCTCTAAATCATGACCAACAGCTCCCTGATGAAACTCACAATGAAGATCAGCCCCGAATCCAGCAGGAGGGGGATCTCGGGGAGTAAAAGACCTTGTGGTAATCAAGCCCAATTTAACCAAGTGAGGATACATTTCAGTATAAGTCATCGGAATAGGGTCAAACTGGGTTCTATTCCTTTCAGTGTGATTCTGATTCTGACCAGTACTCTGACGAGGAACTTGAACAACAACTACCTGAGGTTGATCATAATGTTGAGCTCTTTGTCAAGGTCTTTGAATAGCACTGGTCTCACCTTCTTTCTTCTTTTGGAAGCTCCCAAAAGGTATCTTTGAAGAATCAGCAGCAACATACACTTTTCCTTTCCTAATTCCTTCTTCTAGCCTTTGACCAATTGTTACCAAATCAGTGAAGTTTGAAGACACACTTCCAATCATCTTCTCCCGAAAGAAAGGAGAGAGGGTATCCATGAACAAGCTAGTCAATTCCTTCTCAGACAGGGGTGGTTCAACTTGGGAAGTCAATTCTCTCCAACGTTGAGCATATTCTTTGAAAGATTCCTTTTCCTTCTGAGCCATGTTTTGAAGTTGACGACAGTCAGGTGCCATATCCAAATTATACTTGTATTTTTTCATGAATGCATCAGCTAAATCTTGGAAACTTTGAACACAGACCTTTTCTAAACTCATGTACCACTTCAACGAAGCACCACTTAAACTATCCTGAAAGCAATGAATGGGCAAATTCTGGTTGTTGGTATACGTAGTCATCTTTCTGTAATACATGGTCAAATGAATCCTTGGACAAGTATGCCCCTTATAATTCTCGAACTCAGGAACTTTGAACTTGGCAGGCATGGCGAGATTTGAAACAAGGCACATATTATCAGAATTCACACTAAAGAAATTGCTTCCTTCCATAGATCTTAATCTCTTTTCCAACTTCTGATATTGCTCACGGGCTTCTTCAATTTCACCACAATCTCCTTGACTAACCCTTCGAGAACCAACAAAACGGTAATCATAGAGAGGGTTATCATATTGAGCGTGTACAGCTTGAGCAGGAGTATGAACCACGAAAGGAGGTTCGAAAAAATTGTAGCATGAAATACTTGTCTGGAAGTTTGACCCACCATAGAAGCATTAACATATGCTGGAGAGAAATTCTCAGGTAACCCAAATTCAGGCCAAGTAGAAGGCGGCTTCCGAACCTGTAAGGGATATACAATAATAGGGAGACTTCGGAAATAATAGTCCTATGAGGCGGATCAATCCTTGCCATTAACACTTGCATAATCTTAGTAAGCTTAATCATGCCTGACTTCAACTCATCAATTTCCATTATGAATTCCATGTTATGTTTCTCTTGGTCAGCCATTCTTTGTCTGACGGTAGCTCTAGTTCCGTAGCGGTGTTGAGGAAATAGCTTGACGGTCAACAGCTAACTGGGAGAAAGAACAACTGGAAATAAGTTCTCGGGTAACCTGAATGAATGCGAGAACTATGCAATGACATACAATGATATGCAATGCAAGATGCACACAAGGGCAAAGGTTCGGCACCAAGTTAAAAGTAACAGGATAAAAGGTTCAACGCCTTCTTTGAAAACCAAAAATCCGGGTATGATAAAGGTCAAGTTTCCTATCCCATCCCAAACTTCACAGGTATGCAGTCTAGACACAAACATGATATCCCTAATGGTCACCCATAATCCTTTAGTCGGGTACCTTGCCATCTGCACTAGGGGTGCATGACAAAGGCATCGTCGAGAGAACTGAATTCGGAGTGTGGTATCTCATGTCTCCTCATACGTGTCAAGGGCCACATGATTTGACATGAGTATCCATGCTAGCCTAGGTGTATACTGGCCTGGGTATTGGGCCTTTTACCTCATAGTATCATCCCACCCACCAGAAAAAACAGTAGATCCAGAATAGTATATATACACAACAGCAGATAACCAGAATATAACAGCAAATAAAGCAGTGTATACAAATAAAACATAAAGAAAACATAAAGAAAGCAAACACCCAAAGATAAAAACAAACAAGATCTAGGACTGTCACTCAGGATGGGCTTAGCAATAGGTCAATTTGTCCTCAGTGAAGTCGCCAGCTGAAACAACTGGATCGAAATCAATGAAGTCGCCATCGATTGTTTATTTATCCCAAGGAATGGGAAAGGAAAACATCGAGTAAAACCTAAAGGGAAAAACAAACAAAGGTCTTACGACCCAGAGAAACAGGTAAGGGTGTCGGTTAGGCAAGGAGAAGGGGTTAGCACTCCTCACGTCCATCGTACTTGACGGGATCAGCTCTTGTTAGTCTAAATCTAAGGGTGTTATCTAAAAGTCTAAAACCTAAAGCTAAAGGGAAACACACGAAAAAGGAAAAGAAAAGAAACAAGGGGAAAAGAAAGAAAATATATACAAGATTGTGCTCATTCAGGCACCGCGACCTAATGCCTACGTATCCCAATTAAGGAATCAGAGCAGCCGTAGTTCGGCTCAAAAGATTTTGTGTGTGTATGATGTTAAACGTCGCATTCCACTGCTGCTCGACCTTTGGAGACTTACACAATTGTCGTGGAACAGAATTAACATGTGCTTAAAAGAAAAGAAAAGAAAATCGAACAAAGCAATTTGAAAAGAAAAAAAAGAAATAAAAATATAATATATAAAAACATAAGTAGCTAAAAAGGAAAATAAACAAGTTAACCATTTAATTAATTAATTAAAAACTGATTAAATTAATTAACCAAAATTAAGAAAAATCAATTAGTAAACTAATCGATTTTACTTAACAAAGATCAATTAATTAAATCAATATTTAACTAATTGCTTAAAAGATGAAAGTGTGTAAATAAAATCAAATAGAAAAATTAAAAGGCTAATTAAAGTATGAAAATAAAATCAAAAATAAAAACATGTTTTTGTTATTTTATAAGATATATGAGAAAATAAAAACAAATAACAAAGAAACAAATTAAAATAAATAAATAAAAACCAAAGGCTCAAAAGAGAAATAAAAGGGGAGGTGCGAGTAGCGTTGGGGCGCGCAGCATTAACAATCCGCTGGGTCCTAGGGATAGTAGGCCCAAGACTTAAAGACTCAAACCAAAGAAAAGGGGGGGCTCGAAAACACAAAGGTGTGTATAAAGAAAAAACGGCGGGCTTATAGTCCTTGAGCCCAACATATTGATTGTGAGCAAGCTTCATATATAGTGGGTGATAATAGGCGCAGGGATGTGATGGTAAGGAAAATGCATCGGTCTTACACAACAACGAAGGCCCAAATTGATACTAACATGAAAAAACCCTAAAAAAGAAACTATCCCCACTCTTAAATCCTTCGACCGCTTCCCCTCTCCCCTGTTCCCCTGTTTCACGTTCTTGTTTCATGCTTCCATCTCCATCGGTCCTCTTCTCTCAATTCTCGCGGTATCTCTCACTCTCTGCAACTCATGTAAAATGATAACAACAAACCTCACAGCTAATCTCCAAAACTCGAACTCTCTCTGCACTTTTGGCTCCCTCACTCGATTCACTCGACCTCTCACTCACATCCCTCTGTTCGCTTGTTTCTGATTCACTTTGCACTGCTCACTCTCAGTTTTGATAACAAAATGTATACACATAACTCCGCACCCAACATCGCGGCATACAAATCCACACAATTACATTCCAAATTCAAACAGAGGTAAAATCCAAACATTACAAGCTAATACGATTCAAACATGGCAACACAACATACATGGTGATCAGTCAAAGATGAAAGTTATAAGAAGCATATAGAATCAAAAAACTAACCGACTCGGAATGTTCTCGGAGGGACGAATCCACGATGAGCTTGATTTCTTTTGCTCTTCTTCAATCCTCGTAAGTTTTGACGCCTCGAACGAATTAGTGATGATGACGATGTTGGATTTGATATCTGAAGGACATGAATCTTGCATATGCGGATCTATTCGAAAATTCTCGTGGCTTATTGTGCATTGCTTATATTCAAATCGCTACTGCTGTGTTAATGAAGGTGCGTGTCATGTGTGATTGGAAACTTAGCTTGTTGACGGATCTGCAAATCATGGTTATGTGGAACTCTGATGTAGTGTTGTTCAGAGTTGTTGCTGATGTGGAGTTGTGCGCTTAGCTGGTTGAAGATGTTGTTCAGTGTGAAGGTTGCGATTTGTTGCAAATGATGATGGATGTTGAATTCAGCTCAGTTGGCCGTAGATGAAGTAATGATGAACAAATCGGTTCGGTATGAAATTGTAGTACGAATATGGTAAGTTGGTGAGATAATTTTGCAAAATCGTTGAAGGTGATGTTTGTTGAAGGTGTTATGATTTTACAGTTTTGCAGTTTACTGAAGATAGCTTTTGGAGGAAGTTATGAACCAATTTTCTGAAGGTATTTTGGCAGCATAACAATATCAATTTTCCTCCCTTTTCTGTGAATCAAAAAGCCGTTTGTATGGGAAAGTGAGGGTGAGGACTGTGTGACGAATTGAGAGGGAAAATTGGAGTCACGACTTCTGCATTTGGATGGAATTTGAGGGTGATCTGTGTGAACCTTTGAGGTGAATTTCTGGCCCTTGATAAATTTGCAATATGTGGCGGAGATTTAATCTGTAAAAGTTTATTCTGAAATGTAATGCAAATGTGAGACTTGTGATGAATTTAGAATTTCGATAGAAAATCCTTTTGTGGTGCAAAAACCGTGACTCCTTTTGCTGGCAAAAACGTGACTGCTCATGGATGTGGGGTCTCCCAATTGACTTTCCACCTAAAACCTATTTTATTTAACAAAAGAAATAAAATAATAATACTAGTAGTAATAAAAATAAAAAAAACTAAAAGAAATAAAAGAAATGGTTTTTATATTAAAAATTAATTTTAATTCTTAACAATAATCCAATTTTGATTTTGAATTAAAGTTTAAAAATTAAGACTAAAGTTTAACATAAAATCAGGGTGATATTTATGAAATTTAAAATGAAGACAATGGAACTTTAAACATTAAATTGGAATAGACTCGAAACATTGATTTTTACGTCGACCGTTTCGCATCATCTCGCAAGTCAGACTTTTCTCGATCCAATCCCTGTCTAACAAAAAAAAAAGAAAAAGACATATTTTTGCAATTTTGATTAATGGTTAGTAAACATAACAAAAAAAATGAATAAAATATAGCAGTGCAAATGAATCAGAATCTTAGGGTAAAAATCATGGTGCAACAACTGCCCCTATTTAAGTCTCTTCTATCAGAAAATAGGAGATACTTAAATACAAACAAAGCCCGATTTTTAGCCTAAGATGCCCCAAGGATGATATGAATGTATGAATTCTTTTTATTTTGTTTTTGTATGATATGATATGAGACAGACTCGAATCTCTGTGGGGAATATAGCGACACGAGAGACAAACTGTTGATGGGATGAGTAAAAGACTTGATGAAAGAGACGTTAGAAGAGAGGTATCACAACATCCAGGAATGGATCTGAATGAGGTGAGAAATCACAATATCCATGAATAGGTCTGAATAAGGTGAGAAAGGTATCACAACATTCTGGAATGGATCTGAATGAGGTGAGAAATCACAATATCCAGAAATAGGTCTGAATAAGGTGAGAACCAAGATGAAGCATGGTTGTAAGGGAACCAAGATGAAGCATGGTTGTAAGGGAACCAAGATGAAGTATGGTTATAAGGGAACCAAGATGAAACATGGTTGTAAGGAAACCAAGATGAAGCATGGTTGTAAGGGAACCAAGATGAAGCATGGTTGTAAGGGAACCAAGATGAAACATGGTTGTAAGGGAACCAAGATGAAGCATGGTTGCAAGGGAACTAAGATGAAGCATGGTTGTAAGGGAACCAAGATGAAACATGGTTGTAAGGGAACCAAGATGAAACATGGTTGTTAAGGGAACCAAGATGAAACACGGTTGTAAGGGAACCAAGATGAAACATGGTTGCAAAGAAACCAAGATGAAACATGGTTGTAAGGGAACCAAGATGAAACATGGTTTTAAGGGAACCAAGATGAAACATGGTTTTAAAGGGAACCAAGATAAATCATGGTCGTAAAGGGAACCAAGATGAAGCATGGTTGTAAGGGAACCAAGATGAAACATGGTTGTAAGGGAACCAAGATGAAGCAAGGTTGTAAGGAAACCAAGATGAAGCATGGTTGTAAGGGAACCAAGATGAAACAAGGTTGTAAGGAAACCAAGATGAAGCATGGTTGTAAGGGAACCAAGATGAAACATGGTTGTAAGGGAACCAAGATGAAACATGGTTGTAAGGGAACTAAGATAAAACATGGTTGTAAAGAGACAAATCTGGAATAAACATCGGATAAACAGAGACAAATGAACCAAAGGGATAAATATGTACTGGATAGATGCCAAGTCACGCTTTTCTCAATCCAATCCCTGTCTAACAAAAACAAAAGAAAAGGACATATTTTTGCAATTTTGATTAATGGTTAGTAAACATAACGAAAAAAACGAAAAAAATATAACAGTGTGTCATACCCAAATTTTGACCCCCCTGAAATGTCATACCTTCAGACTTTTCATTAGACTCAAAACAGATACTCAGGGAAGTCACTTTTTCATCTGGTACTTAATCGAGGATGTTCAAGAACAAAAGAGCTCAGGCAAAGGATCAATCAATGAAAGGAGTAGTATCCAATACAATCATAGGATTCAAAAGCTTCATTCTATTCACCTGTGATTGATTAGACACCAATCATCTTGGCTCAGGTTTGCTTAATTCACCAATCTAGGGTTTTGAGCCCATCAGGGACTATAATCAGGGATCACATTTGGGAAACCCTAAAAAGCTCCAGGGCATCTATCAATTGGTTCAAATATCTTCAATTGGTTCATATGACATTACCCATTGGGCATTACACTTCAATTCAAGATCTACTGTCATCAATTCCATCTGGTCGACAATTAGGGTTTTTGACCTAATTCATCTGGGTGGTTGACTTTTAATCAGGACATGGATCCAAAACACAAAACATGACTTAAGAGCTTCCATCACCTCAATATAATCCATTCATATCACTCATTTGAGGAGGAGGACTTGATTCATTACAAAAGACCAAAATTTCACTTCATCTGAAAAAATCAACTGTACAGGATCACCTTTGACTTTTAGGGTTTTTAGTTAAACCATGACTTTGGAGGATCAATATCATCAATATATGATTATTAAAGTCATTTGATCAAAGAAATTCAAGAAAATTCATCAAGGATCAAAAAGTCAGGAATTAGGGTTTTTGAGGGCATTATGGGAACTCAAAATTTCACCTACACAACTCAAAAAACTTCCAACATGAAAGTTGTAGATCTTGCAAAATAAAACAACATCTTACAATGCAACTTTTGTCAAGAAATAAATCATTTAAGAGATTTGGGATTTCGAAGTTAGAGGCCTTAAAAACTTAGAAATTTTTCTAAGTGTTTTTGACCTAGTTTTCTTCCAACTTTGGGCTCATTTTTCACAATTTTCCCAAATGATTCTAAATAAACCCCAAACTAATGAATTGAAGTAGATGTTTAGGGATTTCCAAATTGTGCTCAACCTCCTCCAAATTCATTTTGAGCTAGGAGTTATGCTTGTTCAAAGTTGGCCTCATGGAGTAAAATTATAGGTCATGTACAATTTGAAACTTTGCAATTTTGTGCAAATGGCTTCACTAAATGATGTTACACGACCCATAATACATCTGCAAGCATACCATACATCCATTTTCATCATTGCATAAGGATTGAAGAATATTCCCAAAAACAAAGGCATGTGATTATGTAATGATTACATTTGGGAATTTATGGCAAATGGATGAATCACCAATTGGAATCTTCTCCCAACCAATTAAAACTCTCCTCTGCATCAGAATTGTCCCCTAAGATCAGAAGAGATCAATGGATAGGGAGCTAGCTCGAAAATGCAATGATCACATTTGCAAGATTCCTTGAATTTCTTCATGGCCAAGAAACCAAAATGACTTCACTAAGCAAGCTCACTCCTCTGCAATTACACTGAACTCTTTGCCTATGAATACAAGTGCTCTCCTTCATATTAGACACACCAAAGCAACTCCAATTCTTTCTTTCTCCTTCTCTCCCTCATGCTTATGGTTTTCAAAAGTTCTTTGGCAAGAAGAATCGAATTCTTCAAACCAGAGCTCTTCTTTTGAAAGTAAGCATTCTAACATCTCAAGGAGGTTCTTTAGAGGTGATCCAAGCACCTGGATCACTTCTGTAAGTGGAGGAACACCATAGTGACTTTCACTTTGGAGCTTAAGAAGTTGGAGGTCTATAGAATAATTCAGAAGGTGTCAAACAAATCTAAGCACATCAACATGTTCCTAGAGGTGTAGTGAAGCTATTCAGATGCTTGCAGCACATCTGTAACCATTGAATCACCAACCTCCATGTTCACTTGAAGCTCAAATAGAAGGTGTCGAGTAGAGCAATTCTGAAGCATTCAAGTTACAATAAGCATTCAGTTAGCATCACTGAGTCCCCAGGAAGCTTTTAGGATCATTCAGCCATAGCTAGAAGTTCTCCAACATAGCCATCGACCTCCATTTTCAGAGGTATTTTTTGAAACTCTAACACTCATATTTAAGTACTCTTCTTGATATATCTCAACACCATTTCATTCAGCATCATCAGAGGATTGAAAACCCTCTATCATCATTTATTTATCTTATAGTATAGCCATTTAATTTCTTTTTTCAATTTTTAGGGTTCTTCATGTCTTTTATGTAATTCGTTAGTTATAGTTAATTATAGCTTATGTTAGTTACATATTTGAAACCGTGAGAGAATTTAGAACAAGTTTGATGTTTACATCTTTGCAAATGGTTGAGAATTGAGAGAGTTCAGAAATTCAAAAATGTTTGAGCTGGAGGTTGAAGACGAAGATGGTGATGGCGCCATTCTTTTAAATATCAGGGTTTTAGTTTAAAATATATTTAGTTGAATCTGTTTACTAAATGAATTCATCGTTTGCCCTAGTGGCCTCACATGCACTCTTAGTACTCTCTTGCCCACAAGTCTAGGGTTCGAATCCCCCTCGCCCCAGACTTTTTGATTCTTTTATTTTTCAATGATTTACAACTTGTTTGAAAACATAACCAAATGGGTGTGTGTTATAATCACCAAGCGCGCATTGGCCCAATGGTGTTATTTTGAGCTGGTGACTTAGAGGGTGTGTGTTCAAACCTTGGAGGAGACAAACCCAATTTTTTTTACCACTATTTTCTTTTATTTTCTACACAAACTTCACATAATTATTTCACTTATCATATTAAATCATTTTCTCTTCATTTTTCACACACTTGTCTTTTAATATACCTATTTTATGAATAATCAAAAAAATCACAAAAATATTATTTATTTGATATATTTTTATTAGGTTTAAAATGGTATGTTTTTAAGTATTTTAAAATACTTTTAATACTCAAAACCTAAATATCTCATAAGTATTTTAGTAACAAAACCCTAATCATTTAGGTCTTAATTAGGTATAGACTTTGTCTTTATCCTAATTAAGTTGACATTTGTCAATTTTCAAAACTGTTTTCAATCTCCGATCAAACGGACGATCCAGGTTTTCAGACAATAAAACCTTGTATTTCCTCAACTGTTTTTCTAAAACAGTAAATCATTTTTATTGGGCCTCTAATAGAGTGTAAGTCCCAACACCTTCTTTCTTTTCATAGTTTGTTTTCAAAACTATATTTACAAAATCTTCTTTCTATTTTCAAAACATTCTTCTGGTATTTGAAGGGCATTATTCCCGGTGAAACTCTTCAGATACCTATGTGACCTATGTCCATCTTCACTTCCTCTGTTTTCAAAAACCTTTAACTGTTTTATCATAAATATTCAAGTGTTATCAATAAAACAACAAAATTGCTGGTGAGGCTTTGTACATACATCTTGAAAGGCCTCCACTCCATCCAGGTTAGGCTTTACAAGCTTTCAATTTACATTCTTTATTTAAATTACTGTCAAATATAAACTGTTTATATATTGTTTAGAACTACGTCTGAGTGTAAACCTTAGGACAGTTAAACTATATATATATATATATATATATATATATATATATATATATATATATATATATATATATATTATAGGAATATGGCCTAGGATTGAGAATGTCTTCCCGGTGAAGGGTCTTTCCTAATTAGAGATCTTTAGTTCAAACCCTCAAGATGAATTATTCCCGGTGAAACATCTTGAAAAAAGCCTTAGAACCCAAAATAGGACATATCCACCCAAGAGGAATTATTCCCGGTGAAACCTCTTACCCATTTGCTTAAAGCCAAAATAAGTTCAAAACCACATAGCTTTCTCTTGTGCTATAACAAGGACCCTCGATGACCCTCGATTAGCCTCCTTTTGGGCTTTGTACAAGGACCCACAGGCTTCTTAAAAGCCTTCCCAGCTTCCTCTTGAGCTTGTATACAAGGACCCATCAGGTTTCTTATAAACACAGGAACAGGTCTTTAGTCACCTTTTAGCCTATCCTGGTGAGTTTCTTCCTTTTTCAAACCAGACTTTAAACAAGCTAAAAATGTCTCAATCTCATATTGAGCACACCTTTTGGAATGAGAGACATGGACAGTATCTGTCACCCTTATCATCATTAATCTTCCTTAGCAGAGTCTAGGATCCATAGTTAACTATCCTCAATCAGAGTCAGCCTTAATCTTGGGCTTTAAACAAGAAGTCTCAAATAGATAATCTTTCAGCCATCAAATCCCCTGGAAAGGGTCAACCTCCAAAATCACTCCTTTAAATCCAAACCCCCTGGAAAGGGTCAGCCTCCAAATCACTCCTTTAAATCCAAATCCCCTGGAAAGGGTCAGCCTCCAAAATTACTCCTTTAAATCCAAAATTCCCTGGAAAGGGTTAGCTTCCAAAAAATCAGTCTTTTAATAGATAATTTCACCAGCTGAGTCAAAACCCCTGGAAAGGGTTAGCCTCCAAAAATTGAACTTTCAAAAGACAAACTCTCCAGCAGAGTAAAACCCCTGGAAAGGGTCAGCCTCCATTCATTCTTTAAAAGGATAATCTCACCAGTCTCAGTCAGTAAAAGACATATTTTTTTCAATTAAGAGTCAGCCACAATTCTCGGCTTTGTACAAAACACCAAATAAAATCCATCAAATAAATGCTCTCCAGCTAGAGTCAGCCTCAATTCTGGGCTTTGTACAGAATACAAAGACTTCTTAGTTTAAGTCAATCCCCAGTAGAGTTATCTCCCAGAGTCAATAAAATAATAAATCAATCAAAAGCCTCAAGCTTGGGCCTCATTCAAGCCAGCTAAAAATCAAATCTTTCAAATAATAGATAGACATAGGTCATCTTCATAGGTAGGTATTTCTCCTATCTCATTACAAACAAACAAACTTTTCAAACAAACAATCATTTCAAACATTCTCCCATTTAGGACTCGTGAAAGGCATGCTCTGGCTACATCCCAGACTTGTACAACTTTCCCTAATTTGGTTGAGAATCTTTCATTCAAGAGGCATGTGGCTGTCATACTTGATCAACCAAGTAGGCTCCCTCTCTTAATGAAACAATTTTAGCTTTTATGTCACTTAAAAAATGTTTGTGGTGGAATAGTAGAAATACCTCTCTGTAAAGATGATTTCATGTCTCTTTACTTTAAACAGAGATTTAATTCAAGCTTCAACCTTGAGCTTTAAGCAAGGCACCAAAAAAATCATTAATTTCCCTAATTAGTTCTCCGAACTACAAAAAGTTCTGACTTCCATTAGGGATATGTAGGCATGAGGTTCACAAGGAATCTCAGCGAGCTAATAAAATACCAAAAATAGTCTGTCTGTCTTTCCAAATCAATTCAATTCCTTCTCATAACACAAAGGAGAAACTTTCCCAATAATAAGCAACAAACACAAACACATAGACACATAGAAGGTTCCCGTAGAGTACTACGGATATGTATGGTGCTTAAACTCTTCCCTATGTATAACCGACCTCCCGGACTCCAGAATTTCTAGTCTAGGTAAATCCCCACACTTAGCAAACTCCTAGGATTTATTTGAGATCTTTTTCCCCTTTCCTACTTGTAGGATAATTAAAAAGTTTGTGTGATATCGTAGGAAGAACTGAAACAAAATTCATCCCGCCCCGGGCGCTTCCTCCTTCCAAATTTCGCGTGAAGGGTCTAGCGTGCCGTCCTCCCAAGTGAAACGGGGAGGTAAAAAAATGACACCACAAAAAAATGGCGACTCCACTAGGGAAAGTAATAACCTTGGTTTTTCATCCAAACCAATGGTTGACCTGTGCTGGTCCAGCCCCCAATGAGGAATTAGGGATGCCAAATTCCCCCTCAAACAAGAGAGGTCCTGCCTAACCTCTGTGTCATTTCATGTGATTGTTGCATATATTTTTGTTTAATTTGTTTATTCTGTATCGGGAAAGGGCTTGATTCCCCCTTGTGGTGAGAAATCCTATACCCGTATTTGAGTGCAACATAAGATAGGATGGAGGATGTCTTCTCGGTGAAGGCCCTCTAATCTTGGTTCCCAAATCTATTCTTGGGATTTGCCTGGCTAGTTGTGATTAACTGCGCCAATGCATTCCGAGACTGGTTTGTGCCAGGAGGACCTAGAAACACATTAACCCCAGTTAAAGCCTTTTTTAGGACGTAGAGAGGTGATTACGAAAGTAATTGTCACGCAGATACTACACTTAGAGAAAACTCTCTTATAGATACCAGTCAACGTATCTTTAAGATTGAGCAAAAGCTCTGAGACCCCTAGAACCCGTTCTACAGGTACAAAAATACTTATCCATAGTTTACCCTGGGGCGAGGTTTGCGTTGTGACTTCATGACCACTATACCCTTCTACGCCATGTTTGTTTAAAAACTCTTGTGTGTGCATTCATGCATTCATCATCATAATAATAAAACCAAAAAGAGTCTTTTTCGAGTCGTTTTTCAAGGAAACTAAATAACAAACATTTTGAACTTCATAGAGAGAGAGAAACGGAGAAAGGACTTAAGGATCTATACCATGGATTACAGAAGAAAGAGAGCTAGGAAATACACCTTCAAGATTCCTAAGGTCGAGGAATTGGAAAAGCTCGGAAAACTGGTGGTCAACCCCCAGGCTTTCAAGGAGAAGTATGGAAAACTTCTGCCTCTTCTCAGTACTAACATTGTGGATGGGATTCTTCCCACTTTGGTACAGTTTTATGATCCAACGTATCACTGCTTCACCTTTCCAGATTATTAACTCATGCCTACGTTAGAAGAGTACTCTCGTCTGATTGGAATACCCGTGTACGCGCAATCCGTACTCCGGTTTGGAAAAGAATCCTGACGACATTATCATTGCTGCAACTACTCCCTTAAACGTAGTCGACATCAGAACTCATATGGTGAGTAAAGGAGGAATTCAAGGATTGCCCTCCAAGTTCCTGTTGGATCAAGCTCGGTACTTCTTCAGCATCCAAGATATGAGTGCTTTTGAGGAAATCTTGGCATTGCTTATCTACGGATTGTTTTTGTTTCCAAACATTGACAACTTCGTCGATATCAACGCAATTAAGGTCTTCTTAATTGGAAATCCAATTCCAACCTTGCTTGCGGATGCTTATCACTCTGTTCATTCAAGAAACCTGCAGCGAGGAGGATTAATTACATGCTGCATACCATTGTTATACGAATGGTTCGCCTCGCACCTGCCAAAGTCTAGCACTTTCTGGAACATGAGGGATGGCCTTTACTGGTCACAGAAAATCATGTCTCTCACTCATTCGGACATTGATTGGTGTAGTCCTGACAACTACGAAACCAAGATCATCTTCAGTTGCGGAAGTTATCCCAACGTACCCCTAATTGGAACTAAGGGAGGAATCAGTTACAATCCAGCTTTAGCCCGTCATCAATATGGCTATCCCATGAAAAATATACCAAGTAGTATTCAATTGGAGGGTCTGTTCTTCAAGAATATCGACGATCATGGTAACATGCTGAAGAAGGAAATTGTCCAAGCCTGGCGTCTTGTTCACACAAAAGGGAGAAGATTGTTAGGAAAACATCTGTGCATCTCCCTGGATCCTTACCTTCAATGGGTACGCGTCAGGGCATTCAAGCTCAGGATTCCATATCAGCATCAAGAACCTATTCCCCTAAGGGAACCAATATTCCTTTTCTCCACCGATGTTGAAAAACTACAAGCGGCATTAAACAAGGTATGCCAAGAAAGGAATGCTTGGAGGAACAAGTATCGAATCGTCAACACGGAAAATGTTGAGATTCAGAACATCCTAAGAAGGAAGGATGAGTTACTTGAAGTACTTGATCGACAAGTGACACAATCGTCACTTTCTCATCATATCCCTCCTGCTTCCTAGATCATTGATCAACTCACGTCAGAGAACGCTCAGCTCAAGAAATAGAAGAAAATGTTAGAACGTGAAGTCGACTCTTCGTCAAAGTTTTAGAGTCCTTTCTCTCAGTTTCTCTGTATTTCCCTTTTCAAAGTGTGTAAAAAACGGCGTTTTCGCTTAATTAATAAAAAGTTTGATGTTTCATGACGTAATTATGGTGTTTCCTTGAAAAATATTAACTTAATTGCACATCATGCATCGCTTTAGTTGTACGCACTGACACTAGAATTGTCGCGGATCTAATAGTCACTTTCCTTTCTCCAGAAAGAGAGGAGGAGAAGGAGGTGAACAAAGGCATTCAAGCTGTCTCATTCATACAACACTCGTTCAAGTTGCAAGAAAAGAATGGACGACTTGGAGCAAGAGAATGGAGAACTTAGAGAAGTGGTTACTACTCTCAAAGATGCTGTTGAAAGGCTCAATAGTATGGTAGAAGCCCTGGTGGTTGCACAGAATCGACCAACACCAGAAGAACCACAAAGGACTGTGGTTTCCGAGATTGTTTCTAATCCTATTCCTCAGTATACCATGCCACCCAACCGACCTTGGGGCATTACGTATAAATTTATTCCAGACGGGTACATACCCCCAGTTTTTGAAGTTCCGAGAGTAACAATGGATATGAATCCACCGGAGGGTTACAGACCTCTAGAAATTGAAGTTCCAAGAGCAACGGCAATGGGTTTCACACAACAGAATGCTGAGATTCCAAGATCTGCTGTCATGGCTTCTCCACGACCACTTGTGCATACTTTTCCTCCACCGGGTGGACAAGTATATCATCACGCTCCCAGTGAGGACGCTGGCGTGTATGAAAGATTGGACGAGTTCCAGGAATAGTTTCTGCAAATGCATAAGGAACTCAAGACTCTCCGAGGACAAGATCTATTTGGAAAGAATGCTGCAGACCTTTGTCTGGTTCCAAATGTTAAGATTCCTCACAAATTCAAAGTACCAGATTTCGAGAAGTACAAAGGGAATTCATGCCCACAAAGTCACCTCGTGATTTACGCTCGAAGGATGTCATCTCAGACTGATAATCAACAATTGCTCATCCATTATTTTCAAGACAGCCTGACTGGTGCTGCACTCAAATGGTACATGAACTTGGACAGTTCAGAGATTCATACTTTTCGAGACCTCAGAGAGGCCTTCGTCAAACAGTATAAGTACAATCTGGATATGGCTCCCGACAGAGATCAACTCCGGGCCATGACTCAAAAGGATAGAGAAAGCTTCAAGGAATACGCTGAGAGGTGGCGTGAAGTTGCTGCTCAAATATGTCCTCCACTTGAAGAGAAAGAAATGACAAAAATCTATCTCAAGACTTTGAGTCCATTCTACTACAGACGAATGGTTGCAAGTGCACCAAGTGACTTTACCGAGATGGTAAACATGGGTGTACGTTTAGAAGAAGCAGTTCGAGAAGGACGCTTGAACAAAGAACCAGAATCTTTTATTGGTCCTAGAAAGTATGGAAGTTCTTTCCAGAAGAAAAAGGATCAAGATGTCAGCAATGTCTTGCACAAAGATAGAAAAAGGTTTCAACCTCAGGTTGCAGCAATAACTCCGGTTGTTAATTCAGCGCCAGCTTATCAACCTCAGGTTTCGCAACAACCATTTCAACAAAGGTCGCAGCAACCTCAGCAGCAGGTTCGACCTCCAAATTTCAACAAACAATCGGGAACCAAGGTATCCTCCTTTTGACCCCATACCAATGCCGTATACGGAATTGTTTCAAACATTACTGGCGAAAGGACTCATTCAGACAAGGAGTCCTCCAAATCCTGCGAATGAATCATCACATTGGTTCAAGGCTGACTAATCTTGTCCCTACCATCAAGGGGCACCAAGTCACAACATTGGGAGCTGTCTCAATTTCAAGATCGACGTTCAAAGATTAGTGAAGAGCGGAATGCTATCCTTCAAAGATACTAATCCCAATGTTCAGGCAAATCCTTTGCCGCAACACAAAGAAGCTTAAGTCAATCTGATAGATCAGCACCCCAACGTCATTCAAATCTACGACATTCGTCAGATAGGGGAAAATCTTGTTAAGATGCATGCTATACAAGCTGGGTACGACCACGTACCACCTCACAACTACTTCACATGTGAAATTTGTCCAAAGAATAATCAAGGATGTGCCGTAGTTCAAGCTGCATTACAAGAACAAATGGACTTAGGATGGATTCAACACATCCGAGTCAAAACTGCACACGACATCAACATGGTTCAAGGATGTCCAGGAGAATACAAGATCTACAGAGTTGAAGATCTCGAAGGATCGGTAGTCAGGTTCCATAAGACTCTAAATGGACTTGCCTACTTTGGAACAGATTTCCATCCTTACAGTAGATGCAGAATTTGTCAAAGAAATTCACGAGGATGTTTGCTCGTTCGCAACGACATTCAGAAACTGATGGATGATAATACCATTACAGTTCTTGCCAACAGAGAAGATGACGAAGTCTTTACCGTATCTCCTCAAATTAATCAAGTTGAACCAATGCAAGTCAAGTATGACAGCAGGAAGACAGCAATTGCTCTGTTAGTCATCTACTTACCAGGTCCTGTACCGTATGAGTCCAGCAAGGCCATACCATACAAGTACAATGCTACATTCTTTGAAAATGGTAAGGAAATACCATTACCGTCTGTTGTCAACATTGCTGATGTCAGTCGGGTCACTCAAAGTGGACGAGTCTTCAACAGAACAACAGAAAATGTGGAGAAACCTTCGGAAGAAGCACCACATAGGCAACACAATCATCCGACCAATGCTGTTCAAGCGAAAGAAAATGATGAGATCTTAAAATTAATCTAAAGGAGTGAATACAACATTGTAGACCAGCTGCTACATACTCCGTCTAGGATATCTGTTCTCTCCCTACTATTGAGTTCTGAAGCGCATAGGGAAGCTCTACAGAAAGTTTTGGAACAAGCTTTCGTAGAACCAAGTGTTACTGTAGGGCAATTCAACAGTATTATTGCCAACATCTCCACAGGAACTAATCTGAGTTTCTGTGACGAAGATCTTCCTGAAGAAGGAGTGGACCACAATCTTCCACTTCACATCTCAGTTAGCTGCATGGGTGATGTACTCACAGGAGTCCTAATAGACAACGGATCCTCTCTCAATGTCATGCCGAAATCAACATTGTCAAGATTATCCTTCAAAGATTACCTGCTAAGGGACAGTCACGTCATCGTCAAAGCATTTGATGGATCAAGGAAGTCAGTTTTTGGAGAAGTAGATCTTCCCATAACTATTGGACCTCAGACGTTCAAAATCACTTTCCAAGTTATGGATATCCCTGCACAATAAAGTTGTTTACTAGGTCGCCCATGGATTCATGAGGCCGGGGCAATTACTTCAACACTTCATGAGAAACTGAAGTTCATAAGAGATGACAAATTGGTAACCGTATGTGGAGAACGAGCTTTGATCGTCAGTAACCTGTCATCATTCTCCGACATAGAACCAAAAGAAGTTGCTGGAACTAAGTTCCAAGCACTTTCCTTGGATAAGGAAAAAGGAAAGGAGAAAGCAACGTCTATTTCTTCCTACAAAGATGCAATCCAAGTTGTAAAGGATGGCACTACTAGTGGTTGGGGGCACATTAATATTCCTACCAACAACAAGAACAGAACAGGAGTTGGTTTCTTTCCAACAACATCAAAGGCTATTCCAGGAATTGAGGTAGTTCTTCCAATTCAAGAAACTTTCCGCAGTGGAGGTTTTCTGCAACTTGTTCAACAAACAGTCAATACCATCGGTACGGAAAACACCGATGAAAATTTTGAAGTGGAATGTATGTCCTACCTTCTCGAGGCCGGATACATATCCCTATCAGAGTCTGATTCACCTTGTTGTTATCCAACCAAAGGATCTGAAAGTAAGACTCAACCAAGCAATGAAGAAGTTACAAACAGCTTCACCACCAGAAGTCATGGTTCATCAGAAAAGGTTCCTCCTATCCCCGAAGAAACTTGGGATACATTAGGAGAACCAAGCAGAAAATTCGACTACATGGTGAAATACTCCGCTCCTGAAAGTTCAAAAATCTCTCTTGAAGACATTGTTCCAACTGGATGGAACATTGATTATGAGTACCTCACTCAGCTAAAAGAGATATATAGCCCTTGCTATTCATCATCAGCATCTGGTGAAGTCATCATTGAGGATTATATCCCCAAGTCACCTTCTGAGACTACGGATTTAGAGTTCACATACCTAGTCAATGCCATCTTGGGAGAAGAGCAAGACCAAAATACAGAAGAGGATGATCTCGAAAGTGTCTCCGACAACGAGTCTCTCCATTCAGAAGATTGGAAGTTTCCTCAAAAGAAAGTCCGACATACTCCACTTGGAAATGGGTATGCTCACACCGCTCAGTCTGCTGAAGTAGAAGAAGATCGTCTGAGTGTTGCAAAGACAGTGGTTGGTAAATCAAGACCTACCACAGGCCAACTCAAGCCTAAGGTGCCAGATTACCTAGTGCACAATGGGGTTCGCCACTATTGGACAACTGTTGAAGTTTCAACTGTTGTTCGCACTCCTAAGTAGGAACTTTCACCGTTATTTTGTCCTCTCACCATAGCCCAGGGTGAAGAGATGTTTCATAGGGCTTTGCATTCTACTATTTCTTAGGAAAATGTCCCTCTTGGCTTCGCCCAAAGCAATAGCGTTTTGTTTTATAGGGTCTTTGTTTCAAGAAATGATTGTCAATAAATAAAAATGTCATTTTGTTCCTTCGTTAGTTTTTCCCTTTTCTTTTTTCGAAAATTGGTAATCCTAAAAAACACCCCTAAAAAAACATCAAAATATTCTAATAACTGCATACACCGAGTCTTCCCTCGTTGTCTAAATAAAAATTATCACTCATATGCAGATTAATCATAAAACACCTTGTTGAAACGTGCGATCGTATGACTTCTCCAAGCTTTGGGTTTCCTGTATTCGAGGCAGAGGAAGAAGAAGACGAAGAAATGTCAAAGGAAATTTCACGGTTACTTCAACAAAGGGAAGAGGCCATTCAACCATACAATGAGCCTCTAGAGATCATTAACCTTGGTTCCGATGGAAACAAGAGAGAGGTTAAGATTGGAGCTTTGATCAGTTCAAAGATTAGAGAAGTTTTGATACAAATGCTTAAAGAATTCTCAGATGTCTTCGCTTGGTCCTATCAGGATATGCCAGGGTTGGATACCAGTATAGTGGAGCATCAATTGCCATTGAAGCCAGAATGCCCACCGGTCAAGCAAAAATTGAGGAGAACTCATCCGGAGATGGCCGTGAAAATCAAAGAGGAAGTTCAAAAGCAAATCAACGCTGGTTTCCTCGTTAGTTCAGAATACCCCCAGTGGTTAGCTAACATTGTTCCCGTTTCTAAGAAAGACGGAAAAGTCCGCATGTGCGTCGACTACAGAGATTTGAACAAATCTAGCCCTAAGGATGACTTTCCTCTACCACATATTGACATGTTGGTTGATAGTACAGCAAAATCCAAAGTTTTCTCATTCATGGACGGATTTTTGGGATACAACCAAATCAAGATGGCACCTGAAGACATGGAGAAAACAGCCTTCATCACCCCCTGGGGCATGTTCTGCTACCACGTTATGCCTTTTGGACTAAAGAACGTAGGGGCAACTTATCAAAGAGCCATGACTACACTTTTCCACGACATGATGCATAAGGAAGTGGAAGTTTATGTGGATGATATGATTGCCAAATCAAAAAATGAGGAAGATCACATACAGAATCTGACAAAGTTATTTCAACGCTTACGGAAGTTACAGCTTCGCCTGAACCCCAACAAGTGTACCTTTGGTGTCTACTCAGGAAAACTCCTTGGTTTCATCGTCAGCAAACGAGGAATTGAAGTGGATCCAGACAAAGTCAGAGCAATACAAGAAATTCCTTCACCGAGAACCGAGAAACAAGTTAGAGGATTTCTTGGACGTCTGAATTACATCTCGAGATTCATATATCTCATGACTGCAACTTGTGCTCCAATTTTCAAACTTCTACGAAAAAATCAGAGTTGCGTCTGGACAGATGATTGTCAGAAAGCGTTCGACAGCATTAAGGAATATCTTCTCGAACCACCCATCTTGTCTCCTCTAGTGGAAGGAAGACCTTTGATAATGTACTTAACCGTCTTAGAAGATTCCATGGGTTGTGTCCTTGGACAGCAAGACGAGACAAAAAGAAAAGAGCATGCCATCTACTACTTGAGCAAGAAATTCACTGACTGTGAGTCCCGCTACTCCATGCTCGAGAAGACCTGTTGTGCTTTGGCCTGGGCTGCCAAGCGTCTCCGCCAGTACATGATTCGACATACTACTTGTTTGATCTCCCATATGGATCCAATCAAGTACATCTTTGAGAAGCCTGCCTTAACTGGGAGAATTGCCCATTGGCAGATGTTGTTATCAGAATATGACATTGAGTATCACGCACAGAAAGCCGTGAAAGGAAGCATTCTAGCTGAGCACCTGGCTCACCATCCACTCAATGGTCATGAATCAACCAGTTTTGACTTTCCGGACGAGGACGTTATGTACCTCAAGATGAAAGACTACGACGAGCCGCTACTAGACGAAGGACCTGAGATAGGATCCCAGTGGGGCTTAATCTTTGATGGAGCTGTCAATACTTATGGACGAGGAATTGGAGCAATCATTGTTTATACGGAGATTCTGCTTTGGTCATCAATCAAATCAAAGGAGAATGGGAAACACGCCAACCTGGGCTAATCCCTTACAAAGACTACGCGAGAAAATTGTTACCATTCTTCGATAGAGTAGATTTTCATCACATTCCTCGTGAAGAAAATAACTTGGCTGATGCATTAGCCACACTCTCTTCCATGATTAGGATAAATCATTGGAATGACATTCCTCGGATCGATGTTATGCGCCTGGATAGGCCCGCTCATGTTTTCACAGTAGAAGCAATCATCGACGACAAACCGTGGTATCACGATATCAAAAAATTTCTTCAAAGGCAAGAGTACCCTCTTGGGGCATCAAAGAAAGATAGAAAGACTTTGAGAAAGTTAGCTGGCAGATTCTTCCTGAATGAAGATGTTCAGTACAAGAGAAACTTCGACATGGTTCTGCTCAGATGCGTTGACAGAAAAGAAGCAGAAACACTCATGAGAGAAATACATGAAGGTTCCTTTGGTACTCACACCAATGGACACACCATGACAAGGAAAATACTGAGAGCAGGGTATTATTGGTTGACGATGGAGTCAGATTGCTACCAGTATGCAAAGAGGTGTCACAAATGTGAAATCTACGCCGATAGAATTCACGTGCCACCATCTCTTCTCAACATACTCTCTTCCCCTTGGCCTTTCTCCATGTGGGGAATCAACATGATTTGAATGATCGAGCCAAAAGCGTCCAACGAACATCGCTTCATCTTGGTAGCCGTAGACTATTTCACCAAGTGGGTCGAAGCCGCTTCATATGCAAACGTCACAAGACAAGTTGTCGTCAGGTTTATCAAGAATCACATCATCTGTCGCTACGACATTCCTAGCAAGATAATCACTGACAATGGGTCAAATTTGAATAACAAAATGATGAAGGAGCTTTGTGAAGAATTCAAGATTGAACATCACAACTCATCTCCTTACAGACCAAAGATGAATGGAGCTGTAGAAGCAGCTAACAAAGACATCAAGAAAATCATTCAGAAGATGGTCGTCACTTACAAAGATTGGCATGAAATGCTCCCGTTTGCTCTTCATGGTTACCGTACATTTGTACGTACTTCGACTGTAGCAACTCCTTTCTCCCTTGTATATGGCATGGAAGCAGTCCTACCCATAGAGGTTGAGATCCCATCAATGAGAGTCTTGATGGAGGAAAAATTAACAGAAGTCGAGTGGTGTCAAAGCAGATTCGATGAGTTGAACTTAATCGAAGAAAAGCGCATGATAGCTTTATGCCACGGACAACTATATCAACAAAGAATGAAGAAAGCTTTCGACAAAAAGGTTCGACCTTGCACAATCAAAAAAGGCGACCTTGTGCTAAAAAAGATTCAATCTTTTCTCACAGATTCGAGAGGGAAGTGGACTCCCAATTATGATGGCCCATACGTGGTCAAGAGGGCTTTCTCAGGAGGAGCCTTAATACTCACGACTATGGATGGAGAAGAATTCACCCGTCATGTGAACGTCGACGCAGTCAAGAAATACTTCGCCTAAATAAACAAAAGAACAACTCGCTAAGTTGAAAACTCGCAAAGAGCGGCTTAGGCAAAAAAGAGCGTCTCGGTGAATCGAAAACCTGAAAGGGCGATTCAGGTAAAAGTTAGAGACATAAAAAATATATAATCAATCCCGATAGACTTAAAACCCGAAAGGGGTAGTTTACGCAAAAGTTAGGGATATATGGCAAGTAACTGTGTTCAGGACAAACTTGATCATTCGAAATCCATAGCGGAGTATTCATCATTAGTAGGTCATCTTCTATGAAGCATGGATACAGCGCGATTCAGAATGGAAGGGAAAGATAACGGTCGTCACGTTTCATCGTAGTCCTTTTTCCCGAAAATTACCAATTTCCAACTTTGTAATTACTCCATGGATTCGAGCCTTTGGCTGATTACCATTCCATAAATAACAATTCGAGCCTTGTGCCTTTTCTTTGCAATCGAGTCTTATTCAGTTTCTTAAAATGCGTTTTAAGTTTAAACAGTCATTTTCTTGAAACAAAATGTTTTCATAAAATAAAATGAATTTACTTGCAAAATAAAGGTGAAATTTCTTTCTAAGGTTTACAAACAATAGGAAGAATGCAAACAGTTGCTCCGAAAACGGTTGAGACTCCGGGACCCAGATTTCCCCATGAGATCGTTTTGCGAAACATCTCCCGATGACGGATCGTCACTCCAATTCATGTCAAACAGCGGGCAACTGGTAGCCAGTTAACCCCAATGGAGTGCAAACTGCGAGAAGAAGACATCCTCTGATCAACAAAGATTCAAGTCATATCATAGGATTTCACATCCGCGACAATTCCATTCACAATCACTTTACATTTTATAATCATCATAATATTCATGCATACTTCGCACATCATAATTGCATAGTTAGCATAGTCTAGTTAGGCTTTGATCATGTAAGTGCCCGAGTCACTAAGTCATGTACTCAGGCTTCCCCTGCAAAGTTGTGAAAGGGTTTTTCTTCTTAAGAAAGAAAGTTCATACACCCGAATTTCCCAAAGAAGTTGACAAATGTTGTTCTTCCAGAGGAAGATAGTTTGCTTACTTTGAGAAATCCCCAGCAAGTCAACAAATGGTAATCTCCCTCAAAGAGATAGTTTGTTCACTCCCAAGCAAATTCGACAATAGATATCTTCTTCAAAAAAGATAGTTTGTTCACTTTTGGAATTCCCCAACTGAGATTCTCCTGTAGAGCAACACTCAGCAATCTTCTTCAAATAAGATAGTTTGTTTCGCATTAGAATTCCTCACAGAGTCGGTGAGTGGTGTTCTTCTCCAAATAGTTCCGATTCCCCGATAGAATTGGCAAATGGCAGTTTTTCCTCCTGGAAAACAGTTTGATAATTCCCCAGCAAGGTCAATCGATGGAACTCTTCGTCAAAGAAAATAATTTGGATTCGCTAGCTGATCAACAATTGGTGGTCTTCCTCCGGAAGATAGTTCACCTCCAGAGTCTCCCCAGCGGAATCGACAAATGACAGTTCTCTTCCTGGAAAATGTTTTAACAAATCCCCAGTGGAGTCAGTGAATGACAGTCTTCGTCAAGAAGATAGTTCAAATTCCTCAGCATAAGTCGATGAACGACAGTTTTCATCCCAGAAAACAATTTGTTATCCCCACAGTGGATCGACTAATGATGGTCTTCCTTCGGAAGACAGTTCATCCACTTTCAAGCGAAGTCATTAGCCCCTCAAAAGGACGCAATATCGTATGATATTCCTTCGAAGGTGCCGAGTTGAAAGAAAGCATGATGAAGTTTCTTAGTTACCATCAAAAGACATCTCTCCAACAAGTACTAATGAGAGATTTGACGAGGGAACGAACCTTTGGAAATTTTCTCTTTATCTGAGATATTGTCCAAATCACAACTGAGACCAGTTTCGAGATACAGACATCCGAAATGAGGGGAGGTTGTTCACATTATCATTATAACTGAGACCAGTTCCGCGATTAGATATCCGGATCGAGGGGAGGTTATCACAACTGAGACCAGTTTTGAGATACAGACATCCGAAACGAGGGGAGGTTGTTCACATTATCATTATAACTGAGACCAGTTCCGTGATTAAATATCCGGATCGAGGGGAGGTTATTACAAATGAGACCAGTTTCGAGATACAGACATCCGAAACGAGGGGAGGTTGTTCACATTATCATTATAAATAAGACCAGTTTCGAGATACAGACATCCGAAACGAGGGGAGGTTGCTTACCTTTTTCTAAGTATTAACACTTAGTCAAAGAAGATGGATCTCGCATTCTACATTGCCATCCATTCACCAGGATCCGCATAACGTATTTCTACAGGAGTTTGTCTCCTCATTCACCACCGAGTGCGACAACGGGATCAAGTCATGCAAGGATTTTATTATCACTACAACATCTCAGGAACGCCCAAAATTCGGGCATTCTTTGGTATTTAAGTCTCTCTCATTCCGAAGAGATCAAGATATCAATCTTTCTCCCTCCGAATGAAAGAAACTTAAATAGGGGCATCTGTCATACCCTAATTTTGACCCCCCTGAGATGTCATACCTTCAGACTTTTCATTAGACTCAAAACAGATACTCAAGGAAGTCACGTTTTCATCTGGTACTTAATCGAGGATGTTCAAGAACAAAAGAGCTCAGGCAATGGATCAATCAATGAAAGGAGTAGTATCCAATACAATCATAGGATTCAAAAGCTTCATTCTATTCACCTGTGATTGATTAGACACCAATCATCTTGGCTCAGGTTTGCTTAATTCACCAATCTATGGTTTTGAGCCCATCAGGGACTATAATCCGGGATCACATTCGGGAAACCCTGAAAAGCTCCAGGGCATCTATCAACTGGTTCAAATATATTCAATTGGTTCATATGACATTACCCATTGGGCATTACACTTCAATTCAAGATCTACAGTCATCAATTCCATCTGGTCGACAATTAGGATTTTTAACCTAATTCATCTAGGTAGTTGACTTTTAATCAGGACATGGATCCAAAACACAAAACATGACTTAAGAGCTTCCATCACCTCAATATAATCCATTCATATCACTCATTTGAGGAGGAGGACTTGATTCATTACAAAAGACCAAAATTTCACTTCATCTGAAAAAGTCAACTGTACAAGATCACCTTTGACTTTTAGGGTTTTTAGTTAAACCATGACTTTGGAGGATCAATATCATCCATATATGATTATTAAAGTCATTTGATCAAAGAAATTCAAGAAAATTCATCAAGGATCAAAAAGTCAGGAATTAGGGTTTTTGAGGGCATTATGGGAACTCAAAATTTCACCTTCACAACTCAAAAAACTTCCAACATGAAAGTTGTAGATCTTGCAAAATAAAACAACATCTTACAATGCATCTTTTGCCATGAAATCAATCATTTAAGAGATTTGGGATTTGGAAGTTATAGGCCTTAAAAACTTAGAAATTTTTCTAAGTGTTTTTGACCTAGTTTTCTTCCAACTTTGGGCTCATTTTTCACAATTTTCCCAAATGATTCTGAATAAACCCCAAACTAATGAATTGAAGTATATGTTTAGGGATTTCCAAATTGTGCTCAACCTCCTCCAAATTCATTTTGAGCTAGGAGTTATGTAACACCCCATATTTTCTAATTTTAATTTAATCGGAAATTAAATTATTATTTAGAATTATTTGGTATTTTGTTGAATTATTGGAGAATTATGGATTAAGGGCCATTGGGCCGGATGGTGAGATTAGTAGTATGGGGGTGCTAAGTGAGTAAGCCCATTACTAATTATTTTATGTTTTCATAAAATAAAGGAAACAAGGAAAAAGAGTCAGAACGTGAAAAATGAGAAGTGGAAGAGAAGAGCTGAGGAACGTGAAGAAGAACAAAGAGGAAGAAGACCAATCAAGAATCTTTGGCTAAGGTAGGGGGGGACTCTTCCAATTATCATCTCTTATCGTGTTATGAATAATAGGGCATGATTAGGGATATTGTTTGGGTCAATTTGATCATATTTCAGAGTTAGGTTTTGGGATAATTTTAATAGAAGTTGAATAATTGATGAATACCTCTGTGAATTCTAAATAGAGTTGTATGTTAATTGATGTTTGTGTTGTGGGTATTGGATCAATTGTTGTGTTGTTGCGTTCTTTCATGAACACTGAATCTGAGTTATGGGTTTCCAATAATTGGATAGAAAGTTAGGTTTTAATGTGTAAAACTGACATAGGATAATAGATTGATGAAATTGGATGAATACCATACGTTAATGTGTGAAAAGATGGTGTTTTAGACTTAAAATCGTAGCCTGTTATGAGTGAAAACGAGTGGAAAACGGAATGGTGCGAAATTGCATATTTTTGGAGGAATACTGGTGAAATGCGTATGAGAATTGGTGATACGCGTATGGGATGAGGCCATACGCGTATGGGTGTGTTCATACTCGTATGGAAATTCTCAGTGTAAAATTATTTCTGTTGATTCGCGTATGGGATGGCTGATACGCTGTGTGTAAAAATTCTATTTTGTGATTTTCTTTGAAAGTTCAATGATGCGTAACTTTTGATCCGTAACTCCGTTTTTAGTGCCGTTTCGAGTATGATGAACCTTATGAGATAACCTATGAGTTTAAATGATAAAATGAGGTGTAGCTTTCAATTAATTTTGAATTATGAATTTATTGCTTGATGAATGATGTATTGTACATATATATGATGAGATATGACAATACATGCTATGTTTTAAACATGATTCGTATGATGATCTTGTTTGATTGTGTAATGGAAGTCATGAGATATTTCATGTGATAATATGAGTATGATGTGTATACTTTGTTCGTTTGATGGATGATATATTGTTGACATATGTGATGAGATGTGACAATATAAGACGTGTTTGAAAACATGATTATGTGATGATTGTGGAGAATTGTACAATGATGATTGACTTGTTTTGGAAGATGTGAATACATGTATATTCTTACTTTCGATGATGATGATTAGTATAATACATGTATGTTCTGTAATGATGGTGATGATGATTGATTTGTGATGAATGATGTTAATGTGTATATGAACATGCTTAATAATGATGATGATGATGATGATGAAATGAGTATAGATGATGCTACTCATAGAATGGTGATGATGAAAGTATGTTATATATATGTTTGCATGCATTCATAAACATTGATGAGGGCTGAATCCTAGATGATGAGAGGATTCAGTGAAGGGCAGAATTCCCATTGTGTGGAATTTGTGCTGGCAGGGCCGTATCTGGATGATGATAGATCGGTCGGTGGATGATTTCCACTGGCGATGTTTGGTACCACATGCATAGAGTCAGTTGCATTCATATGCATGAATTTGATAACATGACTGGATGTACTTCATTGTTATGATTGGTATTGTGTGTTTTGTGTAATGATGGATTATCTGAATATAGATGGATTGGGTGAATAATATAACTATTGATGTGTTGTTATTTATAATGCAATAATATTTGTTAATTGCGAATGAGACTCACCCTTACACTATATTTTTCAGATTGAGGATAGCGGATCTGACTTGGTGTGGATTAGCTCATGAGACGATATGTTGTTTAGCGTCAGGTCATGCTCTAATAGGTGTAACATTGGGGGAAACGTTGTTTTTGAGTTTATGATAATAACTCATTTTTGTTTAATTTATTTGAGGATTAATACATCGATGATGTGATGTAATTAGATGATGTTATTCCGCTGTGTCAACATGATATATATGAGTTATAATGAAATGTTCCTTAGTGAATGCATGACATTGACGGATGATGTTTATTTATATTTAATTGTGACGCCCTTGTGCATGTTACTCTGATTTTAAATTGTTTAATTGCCGCGGGGTTTAGAGGGGTGTTACAAGTTATGCTTGTTCAAAGTTGGCCTCATGGAGTAAAATTATAGGTCATGTACAATTTGAAACTTTGCAATTTTGTGCAAATGGCTTCACTAAATGATGTTACACGACCCATAATACATTTGCAAGCATACCATACATCCATTTTCATCATTGCATAAGGATTGAAGAATATTCCCAAAAACAAAGGCATGTGATTATGTAATGATTACATTTGGGAATTTATGGCAAATGGATGAATCACCAATTGGAATCTTCTCCCAACCAATTAAAACTCTCCTCTGCATCAGAATTGTCCCCTAAGATCAGAAGAGATCAATGGATAGGGAGCTAGCTCGAAAATGCAATGATCACATTTGCAAGATTCCTTGAATTTCTTCATGGCCAAGAAACCAAAATGACTTCACTAAGCAAGCTCACTCCTCTGCAATTACACTGAACTCTTTGCCTATAAATACAAGTACTCTCCTTCATATTAGACACACCAAAGCAACTCCAATTCTTGCTTTCTCATTCTCTCCCTCATGCTTATGGTTTTCAAAAGTTCTTTGGCAAGAAGAATCGAATTCTTCAAACCAGAGCTCTTCTTTTGAAAGTAAGCATTCTAACATCTCAAGGAGGTTCATTAGAGGTGATCCAAGCACCTGGATCAGTTCTATAAGTGGAGGAACACCATAGTCACTCTCACTTTGGAGCTTAAGCAGTTGGAGGTCTATAGAAGAATTCAGAAGGTGTCTAACAAATCTAAGCACATCAACATGTTCCTAGAGGTGTAGTGAAGCTATTCAGATGCTTGCAGCACATCTGTAACCATTGAATCACCAACCTCCATGTTCACTTGAAGCTCAAATAGAAGGTGTCGAGTAGAGCAATTCTGAAGCATTCAAGTTACAATAAGCATTAAGTTAGCATCACTGAGTCCCCAGGAAGCTTTTAGGATCATTCAGCCATAGCTAGAAGTTCTCCAACATAGCCATCGACCTCCATTTTCAGATGTATTTTTTCAAACTCTAACACTCATATTTAAGTACTCTTCTTGATATATCTCAACACCATTTCATTCAGCATCATCAGAGGATTGAAAACCCTCCATCATCATTTATTTATCTTATAGTATAGCCATTTAATTTAATTTTTCAATTTTTAGGGTTTTCATGTCTTTTATATAATTCGTTAGTTATAGTTAATTATAGCTTATGTTAGTTACACATTTGAAACCGTGAGAGGATTTAGAACAAGTTTGATGTTTACATCTTTGCAAATGGTTGAGAATTGAGAGAGTTCAGAAATTCAAAAATGTTTGAGCTGGAGGTTGAAGACGAAGATGGTGATGGCGCCATTCTTTTAAATATCAGGGTTTTAGTTTAAAATATATTTAGTTGAATCTGTTTACTAAACGAATTCATCGTTTGCCCTAGTGGCCTCACATGCGCTCTTAGTACTCTCTTGCCCACAAGTCTAGGGTTCGAATCCCTCTCGCCCCAGACTTTTTGATTCTTTTATTTTTCAATGATTTACCACTTGTTTGAAAACATAACCAAATGGGTGTGTGTTATAATCACCAAGCGCGCGTTGGCCCAGTGGTGTTATTTTGAGCTGGTGACTTAGAGGGCGTGTGTTCAAACCTTGGAGGAGACAAACCCAATTTTTTTTACCACTATTTTCTTTTATTTTCTACACAAACTTCACATAATTATTTCACTTATCATATTAAGTACGAATCTCTGAACAGTCCAAGTTCATGTACCATTTGAGTACAGCACCAGTCAGGCTGTCTTGAAAAATAATGAATGAGCAATTGTTGATTATCAGTCTGAGTTGACATCCTTCGAGCGTACATCACGAGGTGACTTTGTGGGCATGAATTCCCTTTGTACTTCTCGAAATCTGATACTTTGAATTTGTGAGGGATCTTAACATTTGGAACCAGACAGAGGTCTGCAGCGTTTTTTCCAAATAGATCTTGTCCTCGGAGAGTCTTGAGTTCCTTGTGCATTTGCAGAAACTGTTCCTGGAACTCGTCCAATCTTTCATACACGCCAGCGTCCGTAGTGGGAGCGTGATGATACATTTGTCCGCCTGGCGGAGGAAAAGTATGCACAATCGGCTGTGGAGAAGTTATGACAGCAGCAAATCTTGGTATCTCAACATTCTGTTGTGTAAAACCCGTAGCTATTACTCTTGGAACTTCAATTTCTAGAGGTCTGTAACCCTCTGGTGGATGCATATCCGTTTTAACTCTTGGAACTTCAGAAGATGAGGGTATGTACCCTTCTGGAATGAAGTTATACGGCATGCCTGTCATACCCCAATTTTTGACCCGCTTTTTACGTGTCCATTCACATTTCATCTGATAAAATAAAAAATATGCATATGTTCATTTTGCGCATTTTGGTTCGATTTTATGTTTTTACTAACCTTTTATGATTTCATAATTTTAATTTTAATTCAATTTCTTAAATTGAATTTCTATTAAAATCTGAAATCAATTTTATTTTATTATTACTTTGTGTTGTTTTGTTTGTAGGTGCAATTAAATAATGGGAGAGTGCATTTGGTCCATTTGATTCAAATTACAAGGCCCATTTTATTATTCAAGCCATTTGAAAGTTTTGAGCCATTTATGAGCCATCAAGCCAAGCCTTAAGTCAAATGGGACCCGTACAAACAAGTCACGTTTTTCTCCAGCAGAGTCACATTCTTTTCACAGCAAAATGCTAGCATAGTGTTGATCCAAACCAATCTCCATCACCCATTCCACGCCAAAACGTTGCGTTTCTTTGTCACACATTCCACACCCTCATTTCTGAGATTCTTCACACGCTTGAAGTGGAAATTCACACGTATTTCATCTTCAAATTTCATCTATAAATAAGAGCTTGATCACACTAAAAAAAGGAGGAGAAAAATGCAGAGTTACTCTGCCAAATTGAAATTCAAACTCTCCTCCAAATTCATAAACTCAAAACCCTGCTCAAATTCTCCATAATCTTCATTCAGTTTCCAAAAACCTGCAATAAACAAATCCAAACTTATCACACTAATCCTTCAATCACCATAAAACTCTTTCAAAGACCTTTCACCCTGATTCAACACAAAACCTTCATACAACCGACTCATAGCTCAGCTTCATCATCATCAATCATCCACACCGAACTCAACCACAATAACTCTCTTCCTTCATCGCACAACCTTTAAACCAAACTTCATCACCGAAACCGATCCATCACCACCTGCAAAACGCCGCTCGAAACCGATCCACGCAAGCATCTCACAATCGTCAAGCTGCGACGTTAAACTCAGAAACCATACCGCTTCACGCATACATCATCATCGCATCACATCACCGTTGCTAGCGAACTCTGCTTCAAACCGATTCAGCATCTTCCATCGAATCCGCACAGCGACATCATCATCATCATCGATCAAACATCCTTCAGCATCGTAACATCAGTATCATCACCGATCCCATCCTTCAACAACCGAAGCAATAACAATTCAACATCTCTTTTCACTTGATTTCTGTTTTACTTATTGCTTCGCTTTGTTATAATTTGTGAATGTGTCTGAGTAGTTTATTTGGAGCAGGGCACTTTGGTTGAATGAGTTGAGTGAAATAGAACTAATGTCGAATTGTTTCAGTCCATGTGAATCGTTTTGAGAAAGACGATGAGAGACCAAAGCAAGCAGAAGTCTGAACCGAGTTGAAGAAGCAGAGAGAAAGAAGAGCGTGGGAGAGAAGAAGGAGTGGTTCGGTTCATCTAACGTTTCTAGGTTTTGTTTCCAAAAGATAACTTGTTCTATTTGCTGTGTGGGCTTGGAGCGTTAAAAGCCCAACCTGGTTTCCTATCTGCACTACCTCAAGCGCTACACCTCCCTTGCTGGCTATCTTCAAATGATCTTGGGCCTCATTCAAAAGCCCAGCGAATTTCCTCAAGTTACACCCCTTTCCTTTGTTTTCAATAATTTTGTTTTCATTATTAGTGTTATTTTTATTGATATAAGATGTATATATATTATAATTTTCAAAACAAAAAAAATATTAGTATTAGTTTTATTATTATGTTATATTTAAAATGCCAAAAAAATTGTTTTAAACTTTCTTTGGATTTAATACTTGATGATCCATTTTGGTGAGAGTTCTTGTGATGTTCTTTTCAATATATCTCTCTTCTCCTACTCCATTCTTATTTTTCTTTGAATCACAAATTTAGAGGTCTAATTCCTCTTTAAATTCAATGGACTTAGGGCGTTGATGGGATGAAAATCCTAATCCGCAATATTAAGTGATTGAACTTAAAGATGGAAGGAACTTTTAATGTGGTTCCATTTTTTATTTCTTTTTCTTTTGATCGATGAAAGTCTTTGATACTTTGAGAATTCTTATGAATTCTTGGTAAAGACGAGATCGTTACCTATTTTCTTTTCGTGCGGTATTGCTTTCGGAGAATGATCTACATATCATTTCTCTCGCATGCATTAGCACATAAAGTTTTGACCGGCCTCGTTGTAGGGTGATTTCTACATAAATCACTTGGCGATCTGCTTAACATAGCGCAATATTTCATGTCCCGAATAAAAAAGATCAAATATGGAAGAGAATTGTATGCGGTTGATTTAAGACTTATGGAAATTTATCGTGTAGTCGCTATGATTCTATCAAGCTTCTGATAAGTTTCCATTAAATTTAAATCCGAGAACATCCTTCACTCACCATCGATCTTTCTTACTAACTTTGATAACATACTTGACAAGTTTCAAGATGGTTATCTTTAACATCTAACCACTAACTTTAATTTCCGCCATTTATTATACCGCTCTTTATATTTCTCGCTTTATCGCTTTATTTTATCATTTCATCATATTTACATTCCGCCATTTTCTCTTTGTCCATTTGGACGTTTATAATTCCGCTATTTTCTCTTTGTCCACTTGGACATATGTTTATGCTTCCGCTATTTTCCTTTTGTCCACTTGGACCATACTTTACTTTTATGCTAAAACACTAATAAACAACCAAAATCTAAAAAATACATAAGGCTCTCTTTGGACTATTGGTTACTATCCCTAGCATTTTGGAGATTCGGACTTATGGACCTAGTGCCTCTGGACTCTTATTCTGTTATTACTCTGCTGTTATTCTGTCTGTCTGGCATTGGATTGTTGTCTGTTTGTATGTGCAGGTATTTCCTTGAAAGCCCTTGATGGTTAATTCCAAGGCATTGAGATAAGGATTTTACCCGAAAACAGCCGTTACTCTGCCCGATTTTTCGTCAGAATTTTAATGTGCTTAATGCAAAATGGTGCTAAGACAATAAGTTCATCTGGATCCCCAAGTGGTAATATGTGTTGGTATTGATAAGTCCAAAGGATGGGAAATCTACCTTGACTCATAATGTCAAGTGTTGGCTTCTTAATTTGGTTAGACCGTTTCTTTCCTTAGCTTTTATTGTATGCACTAGGTTAGCCTCTTCATCTCCTCCCACTTCTTAAATTTTCAAAATCTTCTCCCTTTTTCCAAAATCTTCTTATGTATGTAATCTCTTCAAAACCTTTTCTTAAAAATACCTTTCGCCCTTAGTGGCTTTTCTTCAAAAAAAGTTTAGAAACGATTAATTGTCGAAACGAGTGGTTATACCCCACGATTTTGAAATTGATTGATATAATTAGATCTTTTCCGCGTGAGAGAGCTAGTGGCATACTCGTTGATTTTATCCGAGTTGGAGCCCTTCTTTCATATGCGATGCAACGAACTCGTTTGTTCTCATGCTCAAGATCAATGGCTGAGTATTTCTCTCCGACGACAATAAAGTGTTTATTCGTTTTAAAACTGTTTTCCCTTTTAAGCGGAACTACATTAGCTCTGACTTCTCCATTGCACCGAGGAGGTATGTAGGCCCGAAGCTTAACGCTTTGCCGAGCTTATTTTAAAAATAAAACAAACCCTTTTTTAGCACACACACACACACACAGATTTTCAAAAAGGTTCCTGTGGAATACCACAAATATGAGGGGTGCTTTAAACCTTCCCCTCATATAATCAACACCCGTACCTGAGATCTCTTTCTTGTTTTAAAAACAAAACTTTGGGTTTTACGTTCTTTTCCCTTTTCCTTTGAAAAAATAAAGCGCGGTGGCGACTTCAAACGAAATATTGATTCGAGTCAATCCCATGGCTTCGATATCAGATTTTCCCCGCTACAGAAAAATGGCGACTTCACTGAGGATCCAGTTTTAAGTGTGTTAAGCCTATTTTTGTTTATCTGTGTGTTTTTATCTGTATATATTATTGTGTGCTTTGTTTGTTTATCTTCTTTTTTTTCTTTTTGGTGCTCGATGGTTCCTCTGTGATGAGATAAAGTTCTAACCCGAACTTTGGTGAGTAACTTGAGATAGGAGGTGGTAAGACCAATAGTCGCATGTCAGGAGCAATCCTTACCATGAGCGTCATATGGTGGAACCCCAATCAGTGGAGGCCTCATGGAAGGTAGTAGAGGTTGTTACGAACCATCGTGATAACGCTATTACTTTCAATAGTGAGTGTCCGTAGAAGCTGAATGGCCTAGAACCCATTTAACCCATCTAAGCCTTTTTAGGATGTAGCGCAGAAACAAGGTCAAGTACCAATTTGTGCTTGTTGTCATGCGATGCTACGCTCAGACGAGGTCTTTTTAGGCATATTATTGCCGCCCATGAGCAATTGTGCGTGCCGGTAATATCCAATAGAAGATTGAAAACTCTGGGAACCTTTGTAGAACCCGATTGGCAGGTACAAAATTCCCTAGATCATACCTTTTGGGATGGTTGGACCCATGGCTCCATGCTCGTGACGTCGAACCTTTGAACTATGATCTTATGTGACCTTGCGTGCTCTTGGTTGTGGTTGATGCATAAAACCATGCATTCATGCATCCATAAAAACTCTTTTTCTTTTGATTTTCAAGGAACTTAGACGTCTTTCCTTGTAAACATCATGAGTTTCATCAAACTCAATGGATCTTGGGTGTTGATGGTGTGAAAACTCTAATCCACCAAAATGGATGATTGATTTTGATGATAACTTAATCGAAGCTTTAGTCCAATGTTGAGTGTTTACAAGTTAATATCTTAAGTTCCTTGAAACTCAAAAATAAAAAGAACATAAAAAACAAATTATTTGCATTGCATGCATCATTCTGCATTTGGTCCTGTTCTCTAAAGAAATTCTCCAGAGCCTTATTTCCTTTCTCCTGGTATCATCAGTACAACACTCTTGCTAAGAAGAAATGGAAAGCATCAAACAAGAGATTCTTGAGCTCCGTGAAGAGGTGGTTACTTTGAAGGCTGGTATGGAGCATCTGACCGCTCTGGTTGAGGCTCTAGTTGCTGCCCAAATCAATCCTTCTATGATGGAAGAAAGGATGGCAAAGGTCTTTCTTGAAACTCTGAACTCATCCTTTCATGAGGGGATAGTAGTCCGTACACCTACTGACTCCCATAGAGAGGTGGATATGGAAGCGCTTCTAGAAAAGGATGTCCGAAAGGAATGTTTGTTTGAAGAAGGTAACTCAGCTGGTAGTGTGAAGAAGTTTGGTAATGACTTTTCAAAGAAGAGAATCAGGGGAGGAAACAATCATCATCAACATCAGCAAGTTTCCTATGTTTTTCCTGTATCCAGTTCAGTTCATGCAATTCCAGATTATCAGCAGAATACTCATCAACAAGCTTTTCCACCGAACGAGCAAAATCAATCTCAAAAGGGGAATTTTTGTCCTATCCCCATGACTTACACAGAACTGTATCCCGCTCTAATTCATAAGAAGTTGGTTCAACCAAGATCACCACCTCCAATTCCCGAGAAACTCCCTTGGTGGTACAATGCTAACGTCACTTGTGCTTTTCATCAGAATGCTCCTGGACATGACTTAGAGAATTGTTGGCCTCTAAAAAATGAAGTTCAAAGATTAATCTATGCTGGTATTTTGACTATCCAAGATGTTGGTTATGATGTTCAAGCCAATTCTTTGCCAAAGCATGATTGAATCACTATTGATGGTAGCCTGAAGTTCAAAAGATGTGTCGTTCAGCATATGCCCATATGGAGAGAGTTTTTCTCAGTTTTTAGTATTCTTATTGATTTTCATTTGTAATATTTCTTGTTTTTCAATGCATTGTTTGCATGTAGAAACTTGTTTATTTTTGAATGTTAATGCTAACACAACGATAATGTTTGTCTTGAAGTAATCCATTCGTTTCACTCATGTTTATTTGTTTTTATGCATTATGATACCAATTGCTTTTTCCAAACTCTTGCTTATGCAAAGATTGGAGGGAGGATGATGATCTGAAAACGCAAAATTTCTGGTTGTATGCTTTTGAATAAGACCCTGCTGATGATGTACAGGCATTGTTTCAAATTCCCAAACACCGGAGATATAAGGAAGATAATCCCTTGTTAACCCCTTTGAGCCTTGAAGTAGGAGTTTCTTTTCTAAACGAAAAAACCCTAATTTTAACCTGGGGCAGGGTAGTCTTCAGTTAATTTGACCGAGTGTTCATATTTCAAAAAGGATTGTGCATCCAAAGGTCAAGCATGTCATATCCACATCAATGGTTGGATCATGGGAAACCACAATGGTTATTCCCCGCGTATCAAAAGGCATGGAAATGTGAAACCACAATGGTTATCCTCCATCCGCCATGAGGCAGTCACAACCCTCTCAACAAGTCAAGACAAAGTCAATGTCACACGATTTGTTCAAATCAAAAGAATGAAAAAAAAATGAAAAAAAAAAGAAAGAAAGAAGAAGAAAAAGCTCGCTAAGTCAAAAACTTGAAAACAAGTGACTTAGGCAAAAGTTAGAGCATCACGCTGGACGACCAATTCAAAAGAATCAGTCCAGGCAAAAGTTAGGGAAATAATAAAAAAAAAAGTGAAAAGTGAAAAGAAAGGACTACAAAGCAAAAGTCGTAAAAAATGAACAAATCTGTGTGAATACAAAAATGAAGACAAAAGGGTGACTGCTACTCCAAGAAAGCTTCATTAGGTCCTTAATGGCACAAAATCCTTTTGAGAGATGAATACTCATGTTGAGTTGACTGAACATAGGACTGGAGAACATCACGAAGATGGGGTGGGCTAAATAAACTTTGAGCCTAAAAATCTTTTTTTCTGAAAACCGTGAACCAGGCCACGTTACAACCCTCAAAAGTCCTAATTGAAGCAGGGTTTATTTCGAAAGCATACTTAAACAAGAAAGCGTTCCTGACTATTATCGGTTATGCTGAAAACTTGTGTTGGTATCATATGCATACAAAAATCAATGTCATCTCTTAACTAGTGATTCATTCACAAGGTTTGCGACATCTTTTTGAAACTTCAAGACTTACATAACTGTTGCATTTTCATTATCATTCTCAGAATAAACATTTTTCTGCTTGTAAACATTTGTTTGACATCCAGGAAGTTTACATCTGATTATCAGTAGAAAACTAAAACATTGCCAGGGGCATGTTGTTTTCCCAGTATAATGCTTTTGCAAGTTTGATTACCATCATGGGGCAAAGCTCGAAGACTTTGTCGAGTAAAAGAATGTGCCAAGTTTAGTCAATCTAGGGCAGCTACGTCGAGATTTGACAAATCTCTCCAAGAATCTGTTGATCAGGGGCAGATTATTCCAAGTCTTCATGATGCCAAGGATCTCTATGAACCTTTTTGAGGTAGTTTCCTTTCATAGACTATGTAGTCTGGGGCAAGTTGTAAATCAGAAGTTACCTTGATCACCTCATTAGCTTGAAGTACAAAGGTTGTTGCCCTGATTAGTCCAGAGTATGTCACTCTCTACCAAGAAGTTTTGAGACAACGGTTGACTGTTGGGTTTTCTTTCTCACCTTGTGTTGAGTTTTGAACTAAAATCCCCCGCATGTTAACTTGTTTGCTTTGATGTTAACTTCTTATTTCCTCTGCAAGTTCAGAATGGAGATTTTCTCCAAAGAAATTTTCTCTGATTCCCCCTAATAGAGCTTGATGTGTTGTCTAACCTTTTTGATAAGAAGAAGATTATCTGTAAATTCCTCGCAGAAATTGATAATCCCCACTGAGTTTGTTCTTCGTGGAAGAATTTTTCTTCAGTGTTCCTCCTCAGCTCATTTGTCAGGATGGAATTAATCCCCAGTTGAGTTTATTCCTCAAGGGGCAAAGCTTTGTTTGACCGTTTCTATCCAGCTTGTTCTTGGAGTTGAACTTTGGTCTCTTACAATACTATTTTGAACCTCTCTAGGCTGGGAAACCTAGATTGAGAAGGCATTTATTTTGCACCTCTTGAGGATTATGGTTTCCTCTATAATGGAGAACTTGTTTGTGATTGATGTTCCTATCAGATATCGAAAGATTTATTTTCCAGCAGTGATGTTATTGCACTCCCTTGGAATTTGTGCTTGAAAGCAAGGGGCAGGTTTTGACTTTGAGCAACTTGTGTTATCCCCATCATGTTTTGGTTGACAACAAATTGAAGCCTCTTTATTTGAGCAAGTTTTTGCGTCTCCACATATCAATCTTATCTTCAAATCAAGTGATAATCTCTCATACTTTATGAACTTCTTGATTCCAAATAGAAGAAGCTCAACGAATGGCAGTCTCTTTCAGCAGAAGACAGTTCGTTCCGCTTAAGGATTTCTCGACAGGGTCGGCAAATGGCAGTCTCTTTCAGCAGAAGACAGTTTGTTCCCCTTGAGATAACGGATGGCAGTCTTCTTCATGAAGACAGTTCGTTTAAGAATTCTAATTTTAAAGTCAGCAAATGGCAGTCTCCTCCATTAGAAGACAGTTTGCTCACTTTTTCCTAAGATGGGTCAACGAATGGCAGTCTCTTTTAGCAGAAGACAGTTCGTTCCGCTTAAGGATTTCTCGACACGGTCGGCAAATGGCAGTCTCTTTCAGCAGAAGACAGTTTGTTCCCTTTGAGATAACGGATGGCAGTCTTCTTCATGAAGACAGTTCGTTTAAGAATTCTAATTTTAAAGTCAGCAAATGGCAGTCTCCTCCATTAGAAGACAGTTTGCTCACTTTTTCCTAAGATGGGTCAACGAATGGCAGTCTCTTTCAGCAGAAGACAGTTCGTTCCGCTTAAGGATTTCTCCACAGAGTCGGCAAATGGCAGTCTCTTTCAGCAGAAGACAGTTTGTTCCCTTTGAGATAACGGATGGCAGTCTTCTTCATGAAGACAGTTCGTTTAAGAATTCTAATTTTAAAGTCAGCAAATGGCGGTCTCCTCCATTAGAAGACAGTTTTCTCACTTTTTCCTAAGATGGGTCAACGAATGGCAGTCTCTTTCAGCAGAAGACAGTTCGTTCCGCTTAAGGATTTCTCGACAGGGTCGGCAAATGGCAGTCTCTTTCAGCAGAAGACAGTTTGTTCCCTTTGAGATAACGGATGGCAGTCTTCTTCATGAAGACAGTTCGTTTAAGAATTCTAATTTTAAAGTCAGCAAATGGAGGTCTCCTCCATTAGAAGAGAGTTTGCTCACTTTTTCCTAAGATGGGTCAACGAATGGCAGTCTCTTTCAGCAGAAGACAGTTCGTTCCGCTTAAGGATTTCTCGATAGGGTCGGCAAATGGCAGTCTCTTTCAGCAGAAGACAGTTTGTTCCCTTTGAGATAACGGATGGCAGTCTTCTTCATGAAGACAGTTCGTTTAAGAATTCTAATTTTAAAGTCAGCAAATGGCAGTCTCCTCCATTAGAAGACAGTTTGCTCTCTTTTTTCTAAGATGGGTCAACGAATGGCAGTCTCTTTCAGCAGAAGACAGTTCGTTCCGCTTAAGTATTTTTCGATAGGGTCGGCAAATGGCAGTCTCTTTTAGCAGAAGACAGTTTGTTCCCTTTGAGATAACGGATGGCAGTCTTCTTCATGAAGACAGTTCGTTTAAGAATTCTTATTTTAAAGTCAGCAAATGGCAGTCTCCTCCATTAGAAGACAGTTTGCTCACTTTTTCCTAAGATGGGTCAACGAATGGCAGTCTCTTTCAGCAGAAGACAGTTCGTTCCGCTTAAGGATTTCTCGACAGGGTCGGCAAATGGCAGTCTCTTTCAGCAGAAGACAGTTTGTTCCCTTTGAGATAACGAATGGCAGCCTTCTTCACGAAGACAGTTCGTTTTGCTTAAAGATTCCTCAGCAAAGTCAGCAAATGGTAAGTCGCTTCAGTGTAAGTGACAGTTTGCATCCAGTTCCTTTTCTCAAGCCATGTCCTTGATTAAAGAAGAAATTGATCCCTATTCTCAGCGGCAACTCATTGCTCTCAGCAGCTTATCGTCAACTATTGAGACGGTGATTCGATTTTCTTCTACCTTCAACTATTGAGTAAGAGGATGGTCCACGAATCAAAATCTTATCGTCAGTGGTACGACGGTACATCTCTTCATATCATCAGTGGTACGATGGTGTGTTTTCTGTTAACGAAAGATCGGCATTCTGATTCAGGATGCATATTTTCTCATCCCCAGTGAAAGAGGATGCCTCCCTTTTTCTCTCATCCCCAGTGAAAGGTGGTGCTTTAACCTCTCTGGTGCGAAATGTTTTCCCCAGCGAAGTTTCTTTTCCCGGCAGAATTAAATTTCTCCAACGAAGTCTTGTTTTCCCCAGTGGATTTCTTCCCGCAAGACATTTGTTTTCCCCAGTGGATTTCCTTTTCCTCCCCAGTGGTGTCCTGTTTCCCTCTTGTGGAAATCATATGCATTCATAATCATTGCATGGCATCACAGGGTCAAAAATTGTGTATTTTGTATTTAAGTCTCTTCAATCACGTCGAGACGAAGATTTACAATCTTCATATCTCCGGATAGAAGAAACTTAAATAGGGGCATCTGTCATACCCCAATTTTTGACCTGCTTTTTACGTGTCCATTCACATTTCATCTGATAAAATAAAAAATATGCATATGTTCATTTTGCGCATTTTGGTTCGATTTTATGTTTTTACTAACCTTTTATGATTTCATAATTTTAATTTTAATTCAATTTCTTAAATTGAATTTCTATTAAAATCTGAAATCAATTTTATTTTATTATTACTTTGTGTTGTTTTGTTTGTAGGTGCAATTAAATAATGGGAGAGTGCATTTGGTCCATTTGATTCAAATTACAAGGCCCATTTTATTATTCAAGCCATTTGAAAGTTTTGAGCCATTTATGAGCCATCAAGCCAAGCCTTAAGTCAAATGGGACCCGTACAAACAAGTCACGTTTTTCTCCAGCAGAGTCACATTCTTTTCACAGCAAAATGCTAGCATAGTGTTGATCCAAACCAATCTCCATCACCCATTCCACGCCAAAATGCTGCGTTTCTTTGTCACACATTCCACACCCTCATTTCTGAGATTCTTCACACGCTTGAAGTGGAAATTCACACGTATTTCATCTTCAAATTTCATCTATAAATAAGAGCTTGATCACACTGAAAAAAGGAGGAGAAAAATGCAGAGTTACTCTGCCAAATTGAAATTCAAACTCTCCTCCAAATTCATAAACTCAAAACCCTGCTCAAATTCTCCATAATCTTCATTCAGTTTCCAAAAACCTGCAATAAACAGATCCAAACTTATCACACTAATCCTTCAATCACCATAAAACTCTTTCAAAGACCTTTCACCCTGATTCAACACAAAACCTTCGTACAACCGACTCATAGCTCAGCTTCATCGTCATCAATCATCCACACCGAACTCAACCACAATAACTCTCTTCCTTCATCGCACAACCTTTAAACCAAACTTCATCACCGAAACCGATCCATCACCACCTGCAAAATGCCGCTCGAAACCGATCCACGCAAGCATCTCACAATCGTCAAGCTGCAACGTTAAACTCAGAAACCATACCGCTTCACGCATACATCATCATCGCATCACATCACCGTTGCTAGCGAACTCTGCTTCAAACCGATTCAGCATCTTCCATCGAATCCGCACAGCGACATCATCATCATCATCGATCAAACATCCTTCAGCATCGTAACATCAGTATCATCACCGATCCCATCCTTCAACAACCGAAGCAATAACAATTCAACATCTCTTTTCACTTGATTTCTGTTTTACTTATTGCTTCGCTTTGTTATAATTTGTGAATGTGTCTGAGTAGTTTATTTGGAGCAGGGCACTTTGGTTGAATGAGTTGAGTGAAATAGAACTAATGTCGAATTGTTCAGTCCATGTGAATCGTTTTGAGAAAGACGATGAGAGACCAAAGCAAGAAGAAGTCTGAACCGAGTTGAAGAAGCAGAGAGAAAGAAGAGCGTGGGAGAGAAGAAGGAGTGGTTCGGTTCATCTAACGTTTCTAGGTTTTGTTTCCAAAAGATAACTTGTTCTATTTGCTGTGTGGGCTTGGAGCGTTAAAAGCCCAACCTGGTTTCCTATCTGCACTACCTCAAGCGCTACACCTCCCTTGCTGGCTATCTTCAAATGATCTTGGGCCTCATTCAAAAGCCCAGCGAATTTCCTCAAGTTACACCCCTTTCCTTTGTTTTCAATAATTTTGTTTTCATTATTAGTGTTATTTTTATTGATATAAGATGTATATATATTATAATTTTCAAAACAAAAAAATATTAGTATTAGTTTTATTATTATGTTATATTTAAAATGCCAAAAAAATTGTTTTAAACTTTCTTTGGATTTAATACTTGATGATCCATTTTGGTGAGAGTTCTTGTGATGTTCTTTTCAATATATCTCTCTTCTCCTACTCCATTCTTATTTTTCTTTGAATCACAAATTTAGAGGTCTAATTCCTCTTTAAATTCAATGGACTTAGGGCGTTGATGGGATGAAAATCCTAATCCGCAATATTAAGTGATTGAACTTAAAGATGGAAGGAACTTTTAATGTGGTTCCATTTTTTATTTCTTTTTCTTTTGATCGATGAAAGTCTTTGATACTTTGAGAATTCTTATGAATTCTTGGTAAAGACGAGATCGTTACCTATTTTCTTTTCGTGCGGTATTGCTTTCGGAGAATGATCTACATATCATTTCTCTCGCATGCATTAGCACATAAAGTTTTGACCGGCCTCGTTGTAGGGTGATTTCTACATAAATCACTTGGCGATCTGCTTAACATAGCGCAATATTTCATGTCCCGAATAAAAAAGATCAAATATGGAAGAGAATTGTATGCGGTTGATTTAAGACTTATGGAAATTTATCGTGTAGTCGCTATGATTCTATCAAGCTTCTGATAAGTTTCCATTAAATTTAAATCCGAGAACATCCTTCACTCACCATCGATCTTTCTTACTAACTTTGATAACATACTTGACAAGTTTCAAGATGGTTATCTTTAACATCTAACCACTAACTTTAATTTCCGCCATTTATTATACCGCTCTTTATATTTCTCGCTTTATCGCTTTATTTTATCATTTCATCATATTTACATTCCGCCATTTTCTCTTTGTCCATTTGGACGTTTATAATTCCGCTATTTTCTCTTTGTCCACTTGGACATATGTTTATGCTTCCGCTATTTTCCTTTTGTCCACTTGGACCATACTTTACTTTTATGCTAAAACACTAATAAACAACCAAAATCTAAAAAATACATAAGGCTCTCTTTGGACTATTGGTTACTATCCCTAGCATTTTGGAGATTCGGACTTATGGACCTAGTGCCACTGGACTCTTATTCTGTTATTACTCTGCTGTTATTCTGTCTGTCTGGCATTGGATTGTTGTCTGTTTGTATGTGCAGGTATTTCCTTGAAAGCCCTTGATGGTTAATTCCAAGGCATTGAGATAAGGATTTTACCCGAAAACAGCCGTTACTCTGCCCGATTTTTCGTCAGAATTTTAATGTGCTTAATGCAAAGTGGTGCTAAGACAATAAGTTCATCTGGATCCCCAAGTGGTAATATGTGTTGGTATTGATAAGTCTAAAGGATGGGAAATCTACCTTGACTCATAATGTCAAGTGTTGGCTTCTTAATTTGGTTAGACCGTTTCTTTCCTTAGCTTTTATTTTATGCACTAGGTTAGCCTCTTCATCTCCTCCCACTTCTTAAATTTTCAAAATCTTCTCCCTTTTTCCAAAATCTTCTTATGTTTGTAATCTCTTCAAAACCTTTTCTTAAAAATACCTTTCGCCCTTAGTGGCTTTTCTTCAAAAAAAGTTTAGAAACGATTAATTGTCGAAACGAGTGGTTATACCCCACGATTTTGAAATTGATTGATATAATGAGATCTTTTCCGCGTGAGAGAGCTAGTGGCATACTCGTTGATTTTATCCGAGTTGGAGCCCTTCTTTCATTTGCGATGCAAAGAACTCGTTTGTTCTCATGCTCAAGATCAATGGCTGAGTATTTCTCTCCGACGACAATAAAGTGTTTATTCGTTTTAAAACTGTTTTCCCTTTTAAGCGGAACTACATTAACTCTGACTTCTCCATTGCACCGAGGAGGTATGTAGGCCCGAAGCTTAACGCTTTGCCGAGCTTATTTTAAAAATAAAACAAACCCTTTTTTAGCACACACACACACACACAGATTTTCAAAAAGGTTCCTGTGGAATACCACAGATATGAGGGGTGCTTTAAACCTTCCCCTCATATAATCAACACCCGTACCTGAGATCTCTTTCTTGTTTTAAAAACAAAACTTTGGGTTTTACGTTCTTTTCCCTTTTCCTTTGAAAAAATAAAGCGCGGTGGCGACTTCAAACGAAATATTGATTCGAGTCAATCCCATGGCTTCGATATCAGATTTTCCCCGCTACAATGCCCCAAGGTCGGTTGGGTGGCATGGTATACTGAGGAATAGGAGTAGAAACAATCTCGGAAACCACAGTCCTTTGTGGTTCTTCTGGTGGAGGTCGAATTTGTGCAACCACCAAGGCTTCTACCATGCTGTTGAGTCTTTCAACAGATTCTTTGAGAGTAGTGACCTCTTCTTTGAGTTCTCCATTCTCTTGCTCTAAGTCGTCCATTCTTTTCTTGCAACTTGAACGAGTGTTGTATAAATGAGACAGCTTGAATGCCTTTCTTCACCTCCTTCTCCTCCTCTTTTTCTGGAGTAAGGAAAGTGACGATTAGGACCGCGACAATTCTCGTGTAAATGCTTACGACTAAAGTGATGCATGATATGTAATTAAAGAAAATGTTTTTCAAGGAAACACCATAATTTCGTTATGAAACATCAAACTTTTTATTCATTAAGTGAAACTCCGTTTTTTACAGACTTTGAAAAGGGAAATACAGAGAAACAGAGAGAAAGGACTTTAAAACTTTGACGAAGAACCAACTTCTCGTTCTAACATCTTCTTCTATTTCTTGAGCTGAGCATTTTCTGACGTTAGCTGATCGATGATCCAGGAAGCAGGAGGGATATGCTGAGAAAGTGACATTTGTGTCACTTGTCGTTCGATTACTTCAAGTAACTCATCCTTCCTTCTTAGGATGTTTTGAATCTCAACATTTTCCGCGTTGACGATTCGATATTTGTTTCTCCAAGCATTCCTTTCTTGACACACCTTGGTTAATGCCGCTTGTAGTTTTTCAACATCGGTGGAGAAAAGGAATATTGGTTCCCTTAGGGGAATAGGTTCTAGACGCTGGTATGGCATCCTGAGCTTGAATGCCCTGACGCGTACCCATTGAAGGTAAGGATCCAGGGAGATGCAAAGATGTTTTCCTAACAATCTTCTCCCTTTTTTGTGAACAAGACGCCATGCTTGGACAATTTCCTTCTTCAACATGTTACCATGATTGTCGATGTTCTTAAAGAACAGACCCTCCAATTGAATGCTACTTGGTATTTTTTTCATGGGATAGCCGTATTGACGACAGGCTAAAGCTGGATTATAGCTAATTCCTCCCTTAGTTCCAATAAGGGGTACGTTGGGATAGCTTCTGCAACTGTAGATGATATTGGTTTCGTCGTTGTCGTGACTACACCAATCAATTTCTGAGTGAGTGAGGGACATGATTTTCTGTGACCAGCAAAGGTCATCCCCCAGGTTCTAGAAAGTGCTAGACTTTGGCAGGTGCGAGACGAACCATTCGTATAACAACGGTACGCAACATGTGATTAATCCTCCTTGATGCAGGTTTCTTGAATGCACAGAGTGGTAAGCATCCACAAGCAAGGTTGGAACTGGATTTCCAATTAAGAAGATCTTAATTGCGTTGATGTCGACGAAGTTGTCAATGTTAGGAAACAAAAACAATTCGTAGATGAGCAATGCCAAGATGTCCTCAAAAGCACTCATATCTTGGATGCTGACGAAGTACCGAGCTTGATCCAATAGGAACTTGGAGGTCAATCCTTGAATTCCTCCTTTACTCACCATATGAGTTCTGACGTCGACTAAGTCAAGGGAGTAGTTGCTGCAATGATGATGTCGTCAGGATTCTTTTCCAAACCGGAGTACGGATCTTGCGCGTACACGGGTATTCCAACCAAATGAGAGTACTCCTTTATCGTAGGCATGAGTTGATAATCTGGAAAGGTGAAGCAATGATACATTGGATCGTAAACCTGTACCAAAGTGGGAAGGATCCCATCCACAATGTTGGTATTGAGAAGAGGCAGAAGTTTTCCATACTTCTCCTTGAAAGCCTGAGGGTTGACCACCAGTTTTCCGAGCTTTTCCAATTCCTCGACCTTAGGAATTTTGAAGGTGTATTTCCTAGCTCTCTTTCTTCCGTAATCCATGGTATAGATCCTTAAGTCCTTTCTCCGTTTCTCTCTTTCTCTCTCTGAAGTTCAAAACGTTCGTTATTTAGTTTCCTTGAAAAACGACTCAAAAAAGACTTTTTGTTTTTATTATTAAAAATGTATGCATGAATGCATGAATGCGCACACAAGAGTTTTTAGCAAACATGGGGTTGAAGGGTGTAGTTGTCATGGAGTCGCGTCTCTAACCTCGCCCCAGGGTAAACTATGGATTATGATTTTTGTACCTGTAGAACGGGTTCTAGGGATCTCAGAATTTTTGCTTAACCTTAAAGATACGTTGACTGGTATCTTCAAGAGAGTTTTCTCTGAGTGTAGTATCTGCGTGATAACTACTTTCGTAATCACCGCTCTACGTCCTAAGAGGCTTTAAGTGGGGTTAATGTGTTTCTAGGTCCTCCTGATACAAATCAGTCTCGGAATGCATTGGCGCAGTTAATCACAACCAGGCAGGCAAATCCAAAGAGTAGATTTGGGAACCAAGATTAGAGGGTTTCACTGGGAAGACATCCTCAATCCTATCTTATGTTGCACTCAAATCCGGTTTTAGGATTTCTCACCACAAGGGGGAATCAAGCCCTTTCCCGATACAAAAACCCATAAAAGTAAACAAGTATAAATGCAACAAACACATGAAATGACACAGAGGTTAGGCAAGACCTCTCTTGTTTGAGGGGGGATAAGGCATCCCTACTTCCTCATTGGGGTTGGACCAGCACAGGTCAACCATTGGTTTTGATGAAAACCAAGGTTATTACTTGTCCCCAGCAGAGTCGCCATTTTTCTGTGGTGTCGTTTTTTTTACCTTCCCGTTTCACTTGGGAGGACGACACGCCGGACCCTTCACGCGAAATTTGGAAGGAGAAAGGCGCCCTTGTGGGATGAATTTTATTTCAGTTCTTCCTACGATAGCACACAAACTTTTTAATTATCTAACGAGGAGGAAGGGGAAAAAGATCTCAAACAAACCCTAAGAGTTTTCTAGGTGTGGGGATTTCACCTAATCAGAAGTTCTGGAGTCCGGGAGGTCGGTTATACATAGGGAAGGTTTTAAGCACCCTACATATCCGTAGTACTCTACGGGAACTTTCTATGTGTCTATGTGTTTGTGTTTGCTAATTGATTGGGAAAGTTTCTGAATTGATTTGAATTGAAAGACAGATGAACTAACTGTTTTTGGTTTTTGATTAGCTCGCTGAGATTCCTTGTGAATCTCATGCCTACATATCCGTAATGGAAGTCAAAGCTTTTTGTAGTTCGGGGAACTAATTAGGGAAATGAATTGATTTTTTTGGGTTCCTTGCTTGAAGCTCAAGGTTGAAGCTTGAATTAAATCTCTGTTTACAGGAAAGAGACATGAAGTCATCTTTACAGAGAGGTATTTCTACTATTCCACCACAAACATTTAAAGTGACAGAAAAGCTAAGTTGATTTCATAAGAGAGGGACCTTACTTGGTTGTGTGCAAGTAAGCCATTCGCGTGTCTCTTGAATGAAAGAAAGATTCTCATCCAGTTTAGGGAAAGTGTACAAGTCTGGGTGTGTGTGCCTCAGAGCATGCCTTTCAGAGTCCTAAATGGGAGAATGTTTGAAATTGAAATTGAAATGTTTGTATGTTTGAATGTGGTGAAATAGGAGAAATATCTCTCTATAGAGATAAATCATGTCTATCTATTGTATGAAGATTTGAATTTTGATTGGCTTGTATGAGGCCTAAGCTTGAGACTTAAAAGAGTTTTATTGACTTTGGGAGATGACTCCACTGGGAATTGACTTTGATTGGGGAAATTTATGTTCTGTATGAAGCCCAGAATTGTGGTTGACTCTAACTGGAGAGTGTTTATTTTATTTGATTGATTTGTTTAGTGTTCCGTACAAAGCCCAGAATTGTGGCTGACTCTAGTTGGAGAGTGTTTATTTTATGTGATTGAAAGTTTTATTTAGTGTCATATACAAAGCCCAGAATTGTGGCTGACTCTACCTAGGGAGACTCTATTTTTCTGCCTTGTACAAAGCCCAAGGTTGTGGCTGACTGCTGAGGAAACCGAGTTTGGAGACTATGGATAACTCTATTTTATGCCTTGTACAAAGCTCAAGGTTGTGGCTGACTTAGTGGAAATACTCACTGGGGAGACTCTATTATCTACCTTGTACAAAACTCAAGGTTGTGGCTGACTCTTGATGGGGAAAGATCTACCAGTTGGGATCTTTTGACTCAGAGGGGGGATATCTGCCTTGTACAAAGCCCAAGGTTGAGGCTAACTCTACTGAGGGTTACTCTGTTGTTCAGAGATTAAAGGTTGACCCTTCTGGGGACTGTGCTCTTATTAAGCAGGGATTGATGAATGAAAGCCTAGAGTTGAAGGTTGACCTTACGGGGGAATTTGTTTGAGTGATTGAGACTGACCCAGGGTTGACTCTACCGGGGAGTTATGAAGGTTTGAATAAAAGATGATGAAAGCTAACCCTTTCCAGGGAATTTGGATTTGAAGGATTGATTTTGGAGGCTGACCCTTTCCAGGGGTTTTGGATTTGAAAGACAGATTTTGGAGGCTAACCCTTTCCAGGGGATTTGGATTTGAAAGACTGATTTTGGAGGCTAACCCTTTCCAGGGGTTTTGTGAAAATGAAGGAATTGATTTATACTTCTTGTTTAAAGCCCAAGATTAAGGCTGACTCTAACTGAGGATATTTCAGATGTGGAATCTAGACTCTACTAAGGAGAAGACTTATTGAAGATTGAAGATAAAGGTGACAGAGAATGTCCATGTCTCTCATTCCAAAAGGTGAACTCAATACTGAGATTGATATATTCTTGGCTTATTTGAAGTCTGGTTTGAAGAATAGAAGAATCTCACCAGAGTAGGCTAAAAGGTGACTAAAGACCTGTTCCTATGTTTATAAGAAACCTGATGGTTCCTTGTATACAAGCTTAAGAGAAAGCTGTGAGTATGCTTTTAAGAAGCCTGTGGGTCCTTGTATTGTAAGCCCAAGGGGAGGCTAATCGAGGGTCATCGAGGGTCCTTGTTATAGCACAAGAGCAAGCTATGTTGGTGTTGAACTTATCTGGCTCTAAGCAAATGGGTAAGAGGTTTCACCGGGTATAATTCCTCTTGGGTGGATGTGCCATATTTTTGTTCTAAGGCTTTTTTCAAGATGTTTCACCGGGAATAATTCATCTTGAGGATTAAACTAAGGAATTCTAATTAGGAAAGAGCCTTCACCGGGAAGACATTCTCAATCCTAGGCCATAGTCCTATAATATATATATATATATATATATATAGTGTATTTGTCCTATGGTTGTTCTCAGACGGAGTTCTAAACAATATATATACAGTTGATATTTGGCAGTAATTTAAATGAAAGCTTGTAAATTGAAAGCTATAAAGCCTAACCTGGATGAAGAGGAGGCCTTTGAAGGATGTATGTACAAAGGGGTTGGGTCTTAGACTCAAGGAGAGGCCCAAGTGTGATTGATTTGAAGTTGTTGTTGTTTTGAAAAACAAATTTGAAAGTTTGATTGAAGACACTTGAATGTTTATTGAAAACAGATTTGAAATGTTTTTGTTTTGAAAACAGAAGAAGTGAAGATGGACACTAGGTCACATAGGTATATGAAAAGTTTCACCGGGAATAATGCCCTTCAATACCGAGATGAAAGTTTTGAAAACAGATGAGAAGTTTTCTATTTAAAGATGTTTTTGAAAACAAACTATGAAAAGAAAAGGTGATGGGTCTTACACTCTATTATAGACCCATTGAAATTGATTTACTCTTTATGAAAAACGGTTGAAAATGATTTGAAATATGTAAGGTTTTGTTGAATGAAATCCTTAATCGTCTGTTTGATCGAGGCTTGAAAATAGTTTGAAAATTGACAAAAGTCAACTTAATTAGGGTAATGACAGAGTCTACACCTAATTAAGATCTAAATGATTAGGGTTTGATCACAAAATATTTACAAAATGATTAGGTTTTGAAAATTTAACGAAAACATGTATTAAAAGTATTTTAAAATACTTAAAAACACACCATTTTAAACCTAATGAAAATATATCAAATAAATAATATTTTTGTGATTTTTTTGATTATTCATAAAAGAGATATATTAAGTGACAAGTGTGTGAAAAATCAAGATAAAATGATTTAATTTGGTAGGTGAATTAATTGGTTAAAGTTGTGAAGAAAAATGAAATAAACAAGTGGTAAAAAAATGGTTTTGGCCTCACCATGGTTCGAACCCACGCCCTTATGACCAACACACAAAACCTGGCTAACTGAGCTACGCGCTCAGTTTGTTTAACACACGCAACAAATTGATTATATTTTAAAAAGACCCAGGAAATTCAAATTTCACGCGCCACCATCTTCATCTTCAACCTTGAGCTCAGAATTTTTGAATCTCTAACTCTCTCGTTTCTCAACCAAATCCAAAGATGTAAACATGGATTTTGCTCGTTTTTGGACGAGGATCATGATGGTGTTCTTTAATTTAATTTATTTTCAGTGTAACTTAAAATTCACACGTATGAACACTAAGAACCCTAAAACTGAAAATTAACATGAAATACTCTACATGCATGATATGATGCAATTGACTGAGGGTTAATGATCCTCTCAGGTGCAGAAACTTGTTGGTAATTTTATTTTTAATTTATCATGCGTGAATTATAGAGTTTGAAGTTCATGAAACTTACCTCAAAAATGAAGATCGGGCTCTGATCAAAGTGTGTTACAGAGCTGCTGCAGCGATCCAAATAGCTTCGGTGATTCCCCAGGAAGGTGTTGAGATGCTTAGGTTGGGTTAGAACTCCCCAGAACCTCTTGCTCGACCTCAACTGAAGTAGCTTTAAGTGAGAGGTGAAGATGATGATCCTCCACGTACAGAAGTGTTCCAGGTGTTTGGATCACTTCTAAATAACCCCTTTGATGTGTTTTAATACTTACTTTCAAAGGAAGAGCTCTGGTTTGAAGAATCCGAGTCTTCTTGCCAAATAACCTTTGAAAAACCTAAGTATGAGGGAGAGAAGGAGAAAGCAAGATTTTCTTTTGCTTTGGGGTCTTGAATACTGAGGTATGCTGTTCTATTTATAGGCAAAAGATTCAGAGCAATTAGGGAGAGTGAGCTTGCTTAGTGAGGTTAACTTGGTTTCTTGGTTATGAAGGAGTTTCAAAAGTATCCAAAATGCAATGATGGCAATTTGATTCCTCTTGATCCCAAGCCCTAGCCCTCGATTTAATCTGATCTTTAGGGATCATTTCTGATGCAGAGAAGCCTCTAATTGGCTTACGAGAAGATTCTTTTATGATTCATCAAGATTCCAAATTTGTAATGATTACTTAATCATATGGCATTGAATTTTTGCAAATTGGCCAAAAATGATGAAATAGTGCATTTGATTCCTTCCAATCTCTTCTGATATCTCATGGATGAGGATGCATCAATTAGTAGAGGCATTGACACAAAATTTGCAAAATTCAAATTTGGACATGACCTATAATTTCACTTCAAATCATATCTCTTAGCCCATGATGAATTTGAAGATGGTTGAACACAATTTGGAAAGCCCATGGCATGTACTTCAATCCATATGTTTGGAGTTTCTTCAAAATTCTTAAGGAAGTTAGTGAAAATGACCCATAAAGTTTGAAGAAAACTAGGGTTTCTTTGCTAGTTTCATGAATGCAGTAACTTTGAAGCTCCATATCTCTTCAATGATTGAGTTTTTGCCAAAAAATTATATGTGACAAAGTTGTTTATTGGACCAAAATGTACAACTTTGATGTTGGGAGTTTTTTGAGTTGTGTAGGTGAAATTTTGAGATATTCCCTTCCAATGTTTGGTGGCCTGAGCAAACCTGAGTCTTGATGACTAGTGTCTGATCAACATAGGTGGATGAATGAATAAACTTGAGTCCTATGATTGTATTAGAGGTCATTTTCGTATTGATTGATCCTTTGCATGAGCTTCTATGTCCTTGAATACCCTTGACTGAGTACTAGGTAAACAAGTGACTGCTCTGGGTATTTGTCTTGAGTTGATGAAATGTCTGGAGATGTGACATCTCAGGGGGGGTCAAAATTAGGGTATGACATGCATAACTCTAGTAGACCTTTTAAGTATGTTCACTAAGATCTATGGGGTCTGGAAAGTATGGCAACTCATGGGGGTGGATTCTATTTCCTTTCTATTATTGACGATTTCTCTAGAAGAGTATGGGCCTACATTCTAAAAAGTAAAAGTGACAACTTTGAGAAGTTTAATGAATAGTATACTCTTATAGAAAATCAACTGAAAACTAAACTGAATGTATTAAGAATTGATAATGGCCTGAAGTTTGTTTTAGAGAGAGTGAGGTGTATGTTGTTGGGAGTTGGGTTACCAAAGAGTTTATGGGGTGAAACTGTTGCTACAACAACTTACTTGATCAACAGATATCCATCCACAGGAATAAACTTCAAGACACCTATGAATTTGGAGTGGGAGACCAATAGAGTACTCAAATTTGAAGATTTTCGGAGCCATGGCATTTACTCATATCATACAAGACAAACTTGATGCTAAGGCTGTGAAGTGTGTCTTCATTGGTTATCCTAAAGGGGTGAAAGGTTACAAACTGTGGAAGATGGATCCTGGAGGATCAAATTTTAGTATAAATAGGGATATTACTTTTGATGAGACTTGTATAGGGATGAACCACAAATAATTTGATGTTAAAGAATCATAAACTATGGTGGAAAAAACTCGGTTTGAGGTGGAGGTTCCTACTAGTGAAACTAGAGACGAGGAGGTAGTAGAGAATCCTATTTCCACTACTATTGAAGGGCAACATACAATTTCTCCTAATCATCAGTTGGCTCGTGATAGAGTTAGGAGGGAGATTGTACCACCTCAAATGTACGGTTATGCTGATCTTATTTCTTATGCTTTGAATATGGTTGAAGGGTAGCAAGACTCAGAACCTAAGACCTTCAAGTAAGCATTGAAAAGTAAAGATAGTCAAAGATAGTTGATGGCAGTAAATGATGAGATGAATTCACTAATGAAGAACCATACTTGGGAGCATGTGAGACTACCTAAGAAACAAAGGTTTGTTGAATGCAAGTGGATTTTCAAAATGAAGGAAGGTGTTCCAAGAATTCAAGAACTAAGGTTTAAGGCAATACTTGTAGCAAAGGGTATCACTCGGGTGGAAAGGATTGATTACAATGAAAAATTTTCACCTGTAGTAAAAAATTGTTCTATAAGGATACTTATGGCAATTGTAAGTCAATATATTCTTGAGTTGGAACAAATGGACGTCAAAACAACTTTCTTACTTGGATACCTTGAAGAGACAACCTACTTGGAGTAACCTGAAGGTTTTGTAGAAGTTAAGGCTAAGGTATGCTTGTTGAATAAATCTTTGTATGAGTTGAAACAAAGCCCAAGGAAGTGGTATCTTCAGTTTGATGAATTTCTTCTTAAACACGGTTTTGTAAGAAGTAATTATGATAATTGTGTATACATAGTGAAGAGGGACGAGAAAGTCATTATCTACCTCCTTCTATATGTTGATGATATTCTGATGCAAAGCTATAGCAAAAACGAGATCGGTAAGCTCAAGGAGATCTTGAATATTAAGGTAGATAAAAACACAAGAAAGTGGGTTTGAACTGAGTTTTCAAAACTTTTCCCTTTAGAGATACTATTCATACAAAAATAAATAAATAAATGCGAGGAATATAAAACTGACACGTTCATGTTATCCAGGTTTCCCTTAGAAAATGTTAGTCCTGTCCACCCACCAAGGTGATTTTGCCTTAGAAAATGACTTAATCCATTAATCTTGAAAGATTACAATTGTATGGGCCAACATCCGGTGACTAACAACCAAAGCACTGATCAACTTTTAGTGATCTCTTATGAATTCTAACCCAGCTGGTGTAACACCTCTTTTCTACCATCGATAATTAATTAAATAATCAGAGTATAGTAATTAAACATAAGAATAGGATTTCACAGTTTCTTTGAAACCACAAAACATGCTCAAGTTAAACAAGTTGGTACATAACACTTATATACGGATGAACCAAAGTAAACTTCATAGATTTAACTTCGCATTTTAATACACAACAGAAAATATTCATATTCATGTATCTCAAAACATTTTATATCCAACATAAACAACATGTATCGCATTTATAAGCCAACATGGCAACTTTATTCATTATTACTCAAATCATCCTTTAGAAATACTTTAACAATAACTAAGATTCAAATGTGAAACAATCAAACGTTCATCCCTCCCCAAGTGTTACATATCAGCGCAAGACCCGACTCGATGTATGTAACACCCCTCTAATAACCCACGACAATTAGACAAATATTAATCAGAGTAAACATGCAAGAGGTGTCACAATTCATAAAATAAAGAATACACACGTTCGGCACATGTCATGCATTCACTGAAACATCTGAAATTATAACTCATTAATTAAAATCATGTTTACACGGCGGAATTGAATTATCAAGCCAACATTCATCATTAATGTATCAGACTTCAAACAACATAAACCAATAGAGTTATAATCAAAACTCCAAAACAACGCGTTCCTAGTGTTACATTTACCAGAGCATGACACCGACACTATAACTAAAAACCGACTAATGAGCTAATCCTCACCAAGTCGCGCCGCTATCCTTAATCTGAAAATGACAACAAGTAAGGGTGAGTCTCATCACAGTTAACCAATGTTATTGCATCATAAATAACAATATATCATGGTTATATCATTCACCCAATCATTTCATATTCAGACACATCATTGTCACACATCTACAACAATCAAGTCATCACATAACATATATTAATCATGTTATAAGAAAAATCATGCATATGTATGAAACTGACACTATGCATGTCGTACCAAACATCACCAGTGGGAGAACCCACCGACCGATCTATCATCATCCAGATACGGCCCTGCCAGCACAGATTCCACACAATGAGAATCTTGCCCTTCACTTTATCCTCTCATCGTTAGGATACATCCCTCATCAAATGATTCTGAATGCATGCTACATATATACAACATACTATCATCATCATCATACTATGAGTAGCATCATCTTATACTCATTCATCATCATTCATCATCATCATCATTAACAAGTATGTTCAATATAAATATAATTGCATCAGTCAATAAATCAGACAACAATATTTCATACAGATTCATCGGTTTAAAGTCACACGTCATCAGACTTTCAAACATCACAAAACAGCAAAATCTGCAGGTCACGCTGGCCATACGCGTACCAACAGGCCCAAAAATTCACAAAACACACACCATACGCGTATGGACAGAACCATATTTCAACACAAAACAACATCATACGCGTATCATACACGTATCACTCCCCCATACACGTATCATACGCGTATCACTTCCCCATACACGTACCATACACGTATCACTTCCCCATACACGTATCATTCACGTATCATACGCGTATCACTTCCCCATACACGTATCATACACGTATCACACGTATCATACACGTATCATACGCGTATGAACAGGGTCTTCCCAAAATCTGCAACTTACCCATTCATCTTCCTCGCGAATTCATCTGTACAGCCTGCGATTTGGGTCTCAAAACCAGAAATTTCACATTCTAAACAGCATAGAATTCACCCAACACCAATAGTATATGATTCTACAATCGATTTTACTCATCACAACCTAAATCTACTCAGTTATTAGGGAGTAACAGTCTCAATTTTCAATCCAATTGATGAACACAAACAGAAAAATTCAGAATATAGAATCCATTGATCCAAACAATACTCCTAATCAACATCATTATCCATAACACGATAATAGAGATTAAATGGAGAGTCCCCCCTTACCTTAGACAAGAGTTCTTGATCCTTGGTCTCTCCCTCTACAGTTCTTCTTCACGTTCCTCGTTCCCAAAACTTCTGTTCTTTCACGTTCTTTCTTTGTTTCCCAAGTCCCAATTGTTTTATGAAAATAATAATAAAATTAGTAAAAGGTTTATTAAATCACCCCCCTTCTTTTACTATTTCCTCACATGGCCCAAATGTCATAAACCATTATTTATCCATTATTTTCACCAAATCCTTAATAATTCTAACTATTAATTCAATATTCCAATTAAATTAATATTAAAATTATACGGGTGTTACAACTCTCCCCTACTAAAAGAGTTTTCGTCCTCGAAAACATACCTCAGGTAAAGAGTTGTGGGTAAGAGTCCTTCATCTGACTCTCTAGCTCCCAGGTAACGTTTCCTTCAGTAGGTCCTCCCCAAGCCACTCTGACCAAAGCTATTTCCTTGCCACGCAATTGCTTAAGTCTTCGGTCTTCAATCCTCACAGGTAAAGTCTCAACCGTCAAGTTGTCTTTCACCTGTACATCATCTACTTGAATCACGTGGGACGGATCCGAAATGTATTTCCTCAACTGAGACACATGAAATACATCATGCAAGTTTGCAAGCATCGGCGGTAGAGCGATACGATAAGCCACTTCTCCCACTCTTTCAGAAATTTGGAATGGTCCAATAAAACACGGAGTCAACTTCTTTGACTTCAATGCTCGACCAATACCCGTCATAGGAGTAACTCTCATAAACACATGATCTCCCTCTTGAAACTCAAGTGTTTTTCTCCTCTTGTCATGATAACTCTTCTGACGACTCTGAGAAGCTTTCATCTTCTCTTGAATCATCTTAATCTTCTCAGTAGTCTGTTGTACAATTTCTGGTCCAATCACAGCGCTCTCACCGGATTCGTACCAACACAACGGCGTCCTACATCTCCTACCATACAAAGCCTCAAACGGAGCCATACCGATACTTGAATGATAACTGTTGTTGTAGGTAAACTCAATCAAAGGCAGATAACTATCCCAAGTACCTCATTTTTCCAACACACAAGCCCTCAACAGATCTTCTAACGACTGAATCGTCCTCTCAGTCTGTCCATCAGTCTGCGGATGATAAGCAGAACTCAATCTCAGCTTAGTACCCAAAGCTTTCTGCAAACCTTCTCAGAACTTAGACGTAAACCTCGGATCTCTGTCTGACACGATACTTGAAGGAATACCATGCAGACTCACTATCTTCTCAATATACAATTGAGCCAACTTCTCCATCGGATAATCCATTCTTACCGGTATGAAATGTGCAAACTTCGTCAACCTGTCCACCACGACCCATATAGCTTCACAATTTCTGACAGTTCTCGGCAAACCCGAGACAAATTCCATCGATATGCTATCCCATTTCCACTCAGGAATAAACATCGGTTGCATAAACCCAGATGGTTTCTGATGCTCAATTTTTGACTTCTGACACGTCAAACAAGAATACACAAACTCAACAATTTCTTTCTTCATTCCAGGCCACCGAAATAGCTTTTTCAAATCATGGAACATCTTGGTAGCACCAGGATGAATGCTTAACCCACTACGGTGTCCTTCTTCCAAAATACGTTTTCGAAGTTCAGCAATTAGACAAATATTAATCAGAGTAAACATGCAAGAGGTGTCACAATTCGTAAAATAAAGAATACACACGTTCGGCACATGTCATGCATTCACTGAAACATCTGAAATTATAACTCATTAATTAAAATCATGTTTACACATCGGAATTGAATTATCAAGCCAACATTCATCATTAATGTATCAGACTTCAAACAACATAAACCAATAGAGTTATAATCAAAACTACAAAACAACGCGTTCCCAGTGTTACATCTACCAGAGCATGACATCGACACTATAACTAAAAACCGACTTATGAGCTAATCCTCACCAAGTCGCGCCGCTATCCTCAATTTGAAAATGAAAACAATTAAGGGTGAGTCTCATCATAGTTAACCAATGTTATTGCATCATAAATAACAATATATCATGGTTATATCATTCACCCAATCGTTTCATATTCAGACACATCATTGTCACACATCTACAACAATCAAGTCATCACATAACATATATTAATCATGTTATAAGAAAATCATGCATATGTATGAAACTGACACTATGCATGTCGTACCAAACATCACCAGTGGGAGAACCCACCGACCGATCTATCATCATCCAGATACGGCCCTGCCAGCACAGATTCCACACAATGGGAATCTTGCCCTTCACTGTATCCTCTCATCGTTAGGATACAGCCCTCACTAAATGATTATGAATGCATGCAACATATATACAACATACTATCATCATCATCATACTATGAGTAGCATCATCTTATACTCATTCATCATCATTCATCATCATCATCATCATTAACAAGTATGTTCAATATACATATAATTGCATCATTCAATAAATCAGACAACAATATTTCATACAGATTCATCAGTTTAAAGTCACTCGTCATCAGACTTTCAAACATCACAAAACAGCAAAATCTGCAGGTCACGCTGGCCATACGCGTACCAACAGGCCCAAAAATTCACAAAACATACACCATACGCGTATCATACGCGTATGGACAGAACCATATTTCCACACAAAACAACATCATACGTGTATCATACACGTATCACTCCCCCAGACACGTATCATACGCGTATCACTTCCCCATACACGTACCATACACGTATCACTTCCCCATACACGTATTATACACGTATCATACGCGTATCACTTCCCCATACACGTATCACACGTATCATACATGTATCATACGCGTATCAACAACGTCTTCCCAAAATCTGCAACTTACCCATTCGTCTTCCTCGCGAATTCATCTGTACAGCCTGCGATTTGGGTGTCAAAACCAGAAATTTCACAGTCTAAACAGCATAGAATTCACCCAACACCAATAGTATATGATTCTACAATTGATTTTCCTCATCACAACCTAAATCTACTCAGTTATTAGGGATTAACAGTCACAATTTTCAATCCAATTGATGAACACAAACAAAAAAATTCAGAATATAGAATCCATTGATCCAAACAATACTCCTAATCAGAACTCAATCTCAGCTTAGTACCCAAAGCTTTCTGCAAACCTTCCCATAACTTAGACGTAAACCTCGGATCTCTGTCTGACACGATACTTGAAGGAATACCATGCAGACTCACTATCTTCTCAATATACAATTGATCCAGCTTCTCCATCGGATAATCCATTCTTACCGGTATGAAATGTGCAGACTTCGTCAACCTGTCCACCACGACCCGGATAGCTTCACAATTTCTGACAGTTCTCGGCAAACCCGAGACAAAATCCATCGATATGTTATCCCATTTCCACTCAGGAATAAACATCGGTTGCATAAACCCAGATGGTTTCTGATGCTCAATTTTTGACTTATGACACGTCAAACAAGAATACACAAACTCAACAATTTCTTTCTTCATTCCAGGCCACAAAATAGCTTTTTCAAATCATGGTACATCTTTGTAGCACCAGGATGAATGCTTAACCCACTACGGTGTCCTTCTTCCAAAATACATTTTCGAAGTTCAGCAATATCAGGAACACAAACCCGGTCACTAAACCTCAGTACACCGTTCTCGTCAACCCTGAATTCACCACTCTTTCCTTGATTAATTAAAGTCAATTTATCGATCAATTCGACGTCAGCTTTCTGACCTTCTCTGATTTCTTCAAGAATACCACTAGTCAGCTTTAGCATACCCAATTTAACACTAGTAGGAGTACCTGCACACACCAAACTCAAGTCTTTGAATTGTTCAATCAAGTCCAATTCCTTCACCATGAGCATAGACATATGTAAAGTCTTTCTACTCAATGCATCAGCCACGACGTTGGCCTTACCAGGATGATAATTCAAACTAAAATCATAGTCTTTAAGGAATTCTAACCACCTTCTCTGCCTCATATTCAGCTCTTTCTGATCAAAGAGATACTTCAGACTCTTATGATCACTGAACACCTCAAACCTCGAACCATACAAATAATGTCGCCACAGCTTCAAAACGAAAACCACAGCTACCAACTCTAAATCATGAGTCGGATAATTCCTTTCATGCACTTTGAGTTCTCTCGACGCATAAGCGACCACTTGTTGATTTTTCATCAATACGCCACCTAAACCCATCAGCGATGCATCACAATAGACCAAAAACGATTCTGTCGGATTCGGCAAAATCAAGATAGAAGCACTAGTCAACCTCCTCTTCAGTTTTTGGAATCCTTCTTCACACTTTGCATCCCAAATAAAAGCTTGACCCTTCCTGGTCAATTTAGTTAACGGCAATGCTAATTTCGAAAATCCTTCTATAAACTTCTTGTAATAACCTGCAAGACCAAGAAAACTACGAATCTCTGACACTGACTTCGACGCTTCCCACTGAGATACAGCCTCTATCTTTGTAGGATCAACAGCAATACCATTCTTAGAAATCACATGTCCAAGAAAACTGACCTCTTCCAACCAAAATTCACACTTCGACAGTTTGGCAAAAAGTTGCTTCTCTTTCAACAGCTCTAACACAGTTCTAAGATGTTCTGCATGTTCTTCCTCACTCTTAGAATATATCAGGATATCATCTATAAATACCACTACAAACTTGTCGAGATAAGGATGAAAGATCCTATTCATATATTCCATAAAGACACCAGGTACATTAGTAACTCCAAACGGCATTACAGAATACTCCTAATGTCCATACCTTGTTCTAAAAGCAGTCTTCTGAATGTCGTCATCTTTCGCACGAATTTGGTGATACCGAGACCTCAGATCAATCTTACTAAATACACATGCTCCAACCAGTTGATCCATCAAATCATCAATCCTCGGCAGAGGATACCGATTCTTGATAGTAACCTTGTTCAATTGTCTGTAATCCACACACAGCCTCATCGAACCCTCTTTCTTCTTCACTAGTAACACAGGCACACCCCACAGAGAAACACTAGGACGAATGAATTTCTTCTCAAGCAATTCTTCCAACTGCTTCTTCAATTCAGTCAATTCAGACGGAGTCATACTATACGGTGCCATCGACACTGGACTAGTTCCCGGAACCAAATCAATAGAAAACTCTATTTCTCTTTCTGGTGGTAACTCATTCACCTCTTCCGGAAAAACTTCTAGCAACTCACATACCACTGGTAGTTCGTTACTCGCCACTTTCCCTTTCAAATCCATCAATGCAAACAACATAAATACTGTTGCACCATCCTCGATAGCCTCATTCACCTGTCTAGCTGTCATTTTCAGATTATCAGGACTAACCTCTTTAGGAAAAATTACCGTCTTCGCAAAGCAGTTGATATGAACACGGTTGAATTCCAACCAGTTCATTCCCAGGATTACATCGAGTTGTTTCAACGGAAGGCACACTAAGTCCATCCCGAATTCTCTACCAAAAATGTCAACCGGGCAATTCAAGCATGCAGACGAAGTAGTTACTGAACCCGACGCAGGAGTGTCAATAACCATACTTCCATTTATGTCAGATATCTCTAGATTCAACCTCGTAGCACAATCCAAAGAAATAAAAGAATGAGTTGCTCCAGTATCAATAATCGCAACTAAAGGTGTGCCATGAAGGAAACACGTACCTTTAATCAATCTGTCTTCTAGAGTAGTCTCTGACCCTGTCAAAGCAAAAACCTTTCCTCCCGCTTGGTTCTTCTTTAGCATGGTACAATTCGGACTAGTATGACCCTTTTCACCACAGTTATAACAAGTCACAACCCTCTTCTTACAATCAGCAGCAATGTGGCCCACTTGGTCACATTTGTAACACTTCTTGTGATCAAGCTTGCACTCGTTCCTACGATGTCCCATCTCACCACAATTATAGCATCTGATACGAGCACTGGAATCTCCCCCACTGGGTTTCTTCCAATCAGCACTGGAATCTCCCCCACTGGCTTACCTCTATCCATAGGCTTCTTACCCTTCCTGTCAACCAACTCGTGAGAGTGAGATGACTTCAGCTTGATGTTATCCTCCTCAAAAATCCTGCTACAATCCACTAAGTCAACAATCCTCCGAATCCTTTGGTACCTAATGCCTTGCTTGATCTCATCACGAAGGCCATTCTCAAATTTGACACATTTTGAGAATTCACTGGCTTCATCATAATTGTAATGCACATAGTACTTTGCCAGTTCCACAAACTTTGCAGCATACTCTGGTACCGTCATATTACCTTGGACCAACTCCAGAAATTCAATCTCTTTTCTGCCCCTGACATCCTCAGGAAAATACCTTCTCAGAAATTCCCTCTTGAATATAGCCCATGTAATTTCTATACCATCAGTATCAAGTTCAGCTCTGGTTGCCAACCACCAGTCATCAGCTTCCTCAGACAGCATGTGTGTGCCATACCTCACCTTGAGGTTCTCAACACAATCAATGACTCTGAAAATTCTCTCGATCTCTTTCAGCCACTTCTGAGCACCTTCAGGATCACGCGGGCCTTTGAACAATAGGGGATTGTTCCTCTGAAAATTTCCCAATTGCCTTTCAGCACCAATCCCTGCTCCTACAACATTTCCTCCAAGCACACCAACAATCATGCCCAGAGCCTCAGCGATAGCATCATCATTTCTTCCTCCTCTTCCAGCCATTGTTCTGCTTAACCACAAACAACCAGTCAGAACAAAAGTATCGACAAGTAACTCGTATTAGTCGCATACACAGGAAAGACTGACGCTAAGAGTCTGGTTACAACGATTAACTATGCACTGATACCACTATTGTAACACCCCTCTAATAACCCACGGCAATTAGACAAATATTAATCAGAGTAAACATGCAAGAGGTGTCACAATTCGTAAAATAAAGAATACACACGTTCGGCACATGTCATGCATTCACTGAAACATCTGAAATTATAACTCATTAATTAAAATCATGTTTACACATCGGAATTGAATTATCAAGCCAACATTCATCATTAATGTATCAGACTTCAAACAACATAAACCAATAGAGTTATAATCAAAACTACAAAACAACGCGTTCCCAGTGTTACATCTACCAGAGCATGACATCGACACTATAACTAAAAACCGACTTATGAGCTAATCCTCACCAAGTCGCGCCGCTATCCTCAATTTGAAAATGAAAACAATTAAGGGTGAGTCTCATCATAGTTAACCAATGTTATTGCATCATAAATAACAATATATCATGGTTATATCATTCACCCAATCGTTTCATATTCAGACACATCATTGTCACACATCTACAACAATCAAGTCATCACATAACATATATTAATCATGTTATAAGAAAATCATGCATATGTATGAAACTGACACTATGCATGTCGTACCAAACATCACCAGTGGGAGAACCCACCGACCGATCTATCATCATCCAGATACGGCCCTGCCAGCACAGATTCCACACAATGGGAATCTTGCCCTTCACTGTATCCTCTCATCGTTAGGATACAACCCTCACTAAATGATTATGAATGCATGCAACATATATACAACATACTATCATCATCATCATACTATGAGTAGCATCATCTTATACTCATTCATCATCATTCATCATCATCATCATCATCATTAACAAGTATGTTCAATATACATATAATTGCATCATTCAATAAATCAGACAACAATATTTCATACAGATTCATCAGTTTAAAGTCACTCGTCATCAGACTTTCAAACATCACAAAACAGCAAAATCTGCAGGTCACGCTGGCCATACGCGTACCAACAGGCCCAAAAATTCACAAAACATACACCATACGCGTATCATACGCGTATGGACAGAACCATATTTCCACACAAAACAACATCATACGTGTATCATACACGTATCACTCCCCCAGACACGTATCATACGCGTATCACTTCCCCATACACGTACCATACACGTATCACTTCCCCATACACGTATTATACACGTATCATACGCGTATCACTTCCCCATACACGTATCACACGTATCATACATGTATCATACGCGTATCAACAACGTCTTCCCAAAATCTGCAACTTACCCATTCGTCTTCCTCGCGAATTCATCTGTACAGCCTGCGATTTGGGTGTCAAAACCAGAAATTTCACAGTCTAAACAGCATAGAATTCACCCAACACCAATAGTATATGATTCTACAATTGATTTTCCTCATCACAACCTAAATCTACTCAGTTATTAAGGATTAACAGTCACAATTTTCAATCCAATTGATGAACACAAACAAAAAAATTCAGAATATAGAATCCATTGATCCAAACAATACTCCTAATCAGAACTCAATCTCAGCTTAGTACCCAAAGCTTTCTGCAAACCTTCCCATAACTTAGACGTAAACCTCGGATCTCTGTCTGACACGATACTTGAAGGAATACCATGCAGACTCACTATCTTCTCAATATACAATTGATCCAGCTTCTCCATCGGATAATCCATTCTTACCGGTATGAAATGTGCAGACTTCGTCAACCTGTCCACCACGACCCGGATAGCTTCACAATTTCTGACAGTTCTCGGCAAACCCGAGACAAAATCCATCGATATGTTATCCCATTTCCACTCAGGAATAAACATCGGTTGCATAAACCCAGATGGTTTCTGATGCTCAATTTTTGACTTATGACACGTCAAACAAGAATACACAAACTCAACAATTTCTTTCTTCATTCCAGGCCACAAAATAGCTTTTTCAAATCATGGTACATCTTTGTAGCACCAGGATGAATGCTTAACCCACTACGGTGTCCTTCTTCCAAAATACATTTTCGAAGTTCAGCAATATCAGGAACACAAACCCGGTCACTAAACCTCAGTACACCGTTCTCGTCAACCCTGAATTCACCACTCTTTCCTTGATTAATTAAAGTCAATTTATCGATCAATTCGACGTCAGCTTTCTGACCTTCTCTGATTTCTTCAAGAATACCACTAGTCAGCTTTAGCATACCCAATTTAACACTAGTAGGAGTACCTGCACACACCAAACTCAAGTCTTTGAATTGTTCAATCAAGTCCAATTCCTTCACCATGAGCATAGACATATGTAAAGTCTTTCTACTCAATGCATCAGCCACGACGTTGGCCTTACCAGGATGATAATTCAAACTAAAATCATAGTCTTTAAGGAATTCTAACCACCTTCTCTGCCTCATATTCAGCTCTTTCTGATCAAAGAGATACTTCAGACTCTTATGATCACTGAACACCTCAAACCTCGAACCATACAAATAATGTCGCCACAGCTTCAAAACGAAAACCACAGCTACCAACTCTAAATCATGAGTCGGATAATTCCTTTCATGCACTTTGAGTTCTCTCGACGCATAAGCGACCACTTGTTGATTTTTCATCAATACGCCACCTAAACCCATCAGCGATGCATCACAATAGACCAAAAACGATTCTGTCGGATTCGGCAAAATCAAGATAGAAGCACTAGTCAACCTCCTCTTCAGTTTTTGGAATCCTTCTTCACACTTTGCATCCCAAATAAAAGCTTGACCCTTCCTGGTCAATTTAGTTAACGGCAATGCTAATTTCGAAAATCCTTCTATAAACTTCTTGTAATAACCTGCAAGACCAAGAAAACTACGAATCTCTGACACTGACTTCGACGCTTCCCACTGAGATACAGCCTCTATCTTTGTAGGATCAACAGCAATACCATTCTTAGAAATCACATGTCCAAGAAAACTGACCTCTTCCAACCAAAATTCACACTTCGACAGTTTGGCAAAAAGTTGCTTCTCTTTCAACAGCTCTAACACAGTTCTAAGATGTTCTGCATGTTCTTCCTCACTCTTAGAATATATCAGGATATCATCTATAAATACCACTACAAACTTGTCGAGATAAGGATGAAAGATCCTATTCATATATTCCATAAAGACACCAGGTACATTAGTAACTCCAAACGGCATTACAGAATACTCCTAATGTCCATACCTTGTTCTAAAAGCAGTCTTCTGAATGTCGTCATCTTTCGCACGAATTTGGTGATACCGAGACCTCAGATCAATCTTACTAAATACACATGCTCCAACCAGTTGATCCATCAAATCATCAATCCTCGGCAGAGGATACCGATTCTTGATAGTAACCTTGTTCAATTGTCTGTAATCCACACACAGCCTCATCGAACCCTCTTTCTTCTTCACTAGTAACACAGGCACACCCCACAGAGAAACACTAGGACGAATGAATTTCTTCTCAAGCAATTCTTCCAACTGCTTCTTCAATTCAGTCAATTCAGACGGAGTCATACTATACGGTGCCATCGACACTGGACTAGTTCCCGGAACCAAATCAATAGAAAACTCTATTTCTCTTTCTGGTGGTAACTCATTCACCTCTTCCGGAAAAACTTCTAGCAACTCACATACCACTGGTAGTTCGTTACTCGCCACTTTCCCTTTCAAATCCATCAATGCAAACAACATAAATACTGTTGCACCATCCTCGATAGCCTCATTCACCTGTCTAGCTGTCATTTTCAGATTATCAGGACTAACCTCTTTAGGAAAAATTACCGTCTTCGCAAAGCAGTTGATATGAACACGGTTGAATTCCAACCAGTTCATTCCCAGGATTACATCGAGTTGTTTCAACGGAAGGCACACTAAGTCCATCCCGAATTCTCTACCAAAAATGTCAACCGGGCAATTCAAGCATGCAGACGAAGTAGTTACTGAACCCGACGCAGGAGTGTCAATAACCATACTTCCATTTATGTCAGATATCTCTAGATTCAACCTCGTAGCACAATCCAAAGAAATAAAAGAATGAGTTGCTCCAGTATCAATAATCGCAACTAAAGGTGTGCCATGAAGGAAACACGTACCTTTAATCAATCTGTCTTCTAGAGTAGTCTCTGACCCTGTCAAAGCAAAAACCTTTCCTCCCGCTTGGTTCTTCTTTAGCATGGTACAATTCGGACTAGTATGACCCTTTTCACCACAGTTATAGCAAGTCACAACCCTCTTCTTACAATCAGCAGCAATGTGGCCCACTTGGTCACATTTGTAACACTTCTTGTGATCAAGCTTGCACTCGTTCCTACGATGTCCCATCTCACCACAATTATAGCATCTGATACGAGCACTGGAATCTCCCCCACTGGGTTTCTTCCAATCAGCACTGGAATCTCCCCCACTGGCTTACCTCTATCCATAGGCTTCTTACCCTTCCTGTCAACCAACTCGTGAGAGTGAGATGACTTCAGCTTGATGTTATCCTCCTCAAAAATCCTGCTACAATCCACTAAGTCAACAATCCTCCGAATCCTTTGGTACCTAATGCCTTGCTTGATCTCATCACGAAGGCCATTCTCAAATTTGACACATTTTGAGAATTCACTGGCTTCATCATTATTGTAATGCACATAGTACTTTGCCAGTTCCACAAACTTTGCAGCATACTCTGGTACCGTCATATTACCTTGGACCAACTCCAGAAATTCAATCTCTTTTCTGCCCCTGACATCCTCAGGAAAATACCTTCTCAGAAATTCCCTCTTGAATATAGCCCATGTAATTTCTATACCATCAGTATCAAGTTCAGCTCTGGTTGCCAACCACCAGTCATCAGCTTCCTCAGACAGCATGTGTGTGCCATACCTCACCTTGAGGTTCTCAACACAATCAATGACTCTGAAAATTCTCTCGATCTCTTTCAGCCACTTCTGAGCACCTTCAGGATCACGCGTGCCTTTGAACAATAGGGGATTGTTCCTCTGAAAATTCCCCAATTGCCTTTCAGCACCAATCCCTGCTCCTACAACATTTCCTCCAAGCACACCAACAATCATGCCCAGAGCCTCAGCGATAGCATCATCATTTCTTCCTCCTCTTCCAGCCATTGTTCTGCTTAACCACAAACAACCAGTCAGAACAAAAGTATCGACAAGTAACTCGTATTAGTCGCATACACAGGAAAGACTGACGCTAAGAGTCTGGTTACAACGACTAACTATGCACTGATACCACTATTGTAACACCCCTCTAATAACCCACGGCAATTAGACAAATATTAATCAGAGTAAACATGCAAGAGGTGTCACAATTCGTAAAATAAAGAATACACACGTTCGGCACATGTCATGCATTCACTGAAACATCTGAAATTATAACTCATTAATTAAAATCATGTTTACACATCGGAATTGAATTATCAAGCCAACATTCATCATTAATGTATCAGACTTCAAACAACATAAACCAATAGAGTTATAATCAAAACTCCAAAATAACGCGTTCCCAGTGTTACATCTACCAGAGCATGACACTGACACTATAACTAAAAACCGACTTATGAGCTAATCCTCACCAAGTCGCGCCGCTATCCTCAATTTGAAAATGAAAACAATTAAGGGTGAGTCTCATCATAGTTAACCAATGTTATTGCATCATAAATAACAATATATCATGGTTATATCATTCACCCAATCCTTTCATATTCAGACACATCATTGTCACACATCTACAACAATCAAGTCATCACATAACATATATTAATCATGTTATAAGAAAAATCATGCATATGTATGAAACTGACACTATGCATGTCGTACCAAACATCACCAGTGGGATAACCCACCGACCGATCTATCATCATCCAGATACGGCCCTGCCAGCACAGATTCCACACAATGGGAATCTTGCCCTTCACTGTATCCTCTCATCGTTAGGATACAACCCTCACTAAATGATTATGAATGCATGCAACATATATACAACATACTATCATCATCATCATACTATGAGTAGCATCATCTTATACTCATTCATCATCATTCATCATCATCATCATTAACAAGTATGTTCAATATACATATAATTGCATCATTCAATAAATCAGACAACAATATTTCATACAGATTCATCAGTTTAAAGTCACTCGTCATCAGACTTTCAAACATCACAAAACAGCAAAATCTGCAGGTCACGCTGGCCATACGCGTACCAACAGGCCCAAAAATTCACAAAACATACACCATACGCGTATCATACGCGTATGGACAGAACCATATTTCCACACAAAACAACATCATACGTGTATCATACACGTATCACTCCCCCAGACACGTATCATACGCGTATCACTTCCCCATACACGTACCATACACGTATCACTTCCCCATACACGTATTATACACGTATCATACGCGTATCACTTCCCCATACACGTATCACACGTATCATACATGTATCATACGCGTATCAACAACGTCTTCCCAAAATCTGCAACTTACCCATTCGTCTTCCTCGCGAATTCATCTGTACAGCCTGCGATTTGGGTGTCAAAACCAGAAATTTCACAGTCTAAACAGCATAGAATTCACCCAACACCAATAGTATATGATTCTACAATTGATTTTCCTCATCACAACCTAAATCTACTCAGTTATTAGGGATTAACAGTCACAATTTTCAATCCAATTGATGAACACAAACAAAAAAATTCAGAATATAGAATCCATTGATCCAAACAATACTCCTAATCAGAACTCAATCTCAGCTTAGTACCCAAAGCTTTCTGCAAACCTTCCCAGAACTTAGACGTAAACCTCGGATCTCTGTCTGACACGATACTTGAATGAATACCATGCAGACTCACTATCTTCTCAATATACAATTGATCCAGCTTCTCCATCGGATAATCCATTCTTACCGGTATGAAATGTGCAGACTTCGTCAACCTGTCCACCACGACCCGGATAGCTTCACAATTTCTGACAGTTCTCGGCAAACCCGAGACAAAATCCATCGATATGTTATCCCATTTCCACTCAGGAATAAACATCGGTTGCATAAACCCAGATGGTTTCTGATGCTCAATTTTTGACTTATGACACGTCAAACAAGAATACACAAACTCAACAATTTCTTTCTTCATTCCAGGCCACAAAATAGCTTTTTCAAATCATGGTACATCTTTGTAGCACCAGGATGAATGCTTAACCCACTACGGTGTCCTTCTTCCAAAATACATTTTCGAAGTTCAGCAATATCAGGAACACAAACCCGGTCACTAAAACTCAGTACACCGTTCTCGTCAACCCTGAATTCACCACTCTTTCCTTGATTAATTAAAGTCAATTTATCGATCAATTCGACGTCAGCTTTCTGACCTTCTCTGATTTCTTCAAGAATACCACTAGTCAGCTTTAGCATACCCAATTTAACACTAGTAGGAGTACCTGCACACACCAAACTCAAGTCTTTGAATTGTTCAATCAAGTCCAATTCCTTCACCATGAGCATAGACATATGTAAAGTCTTTCTACTCAATGCATCAGCCCCGACGTTGGCCTTACCAGGATGATAATTCAAACTAAAATCATAGTCTTTAAGGAATTCTAACCACCTTCTCTGCCTCATATTCAGCTCTTTCTGATCAAAGAGATACTTCAGACTCTTATGATCACTGAACACCTCAAACCTCGAACCATACAAATAATGTCGCCACAGCTTCAAAACGAAAACCACAGCTACCAACTCTAAATCATGAGTCGGATAATTCCTTTCATGCACTTTGAGTTCTCTCGACGCATAAGCGACCACTTGTTGATTTTTCATCAATACGCCACCTAAACCCATCAGCGATGCATCACAATAGACCAAAAACGATTCTGTCGGATTCGGCAAAATCAAGATAGGAGCACTAGTCAACCTCCTCTTCAGTTTTTGGAATCCTTCTTCACACTTTGCATCCCAAATAAAAGCTTGACCCTTCCTGGTCAATTTAGTTAACGGCAATGCTAATTTCGAAAATTCTTCTATAAACTTCTTGTAATAACCTGCAAGACCAAGAAAACTACGAATCTCTGACACTGACTTCGACGCTTCCCACTGAGATACAGCCTCTATCTTTGTAGGATCAACAGCAATACCATTCTTAGAAATCACATGTCCAAGAAAACTGACCTCTTCCCACCAAAATTCACACTTCGACAGTTTGGCAAAAAGTTGCTTCTCTTTCAACAGCTCTAACACAGTTCTAAGATGTTCTGCATGTTCTTCCTCACTCTTAGAATATATCAGGATATCATCTATAAATACCACTACAAACTTGTCGAGATAAGGATGAAAGATCCTATTCATATATTCCATAAAGACACCAGGTACATTAGTAACTCCAAACGGCATTACAGAATACTCCTAATGTCCATACCTTGTTCTAAAAGCAGTCTTCTGAATGTCGTCATCTTTCGCACGAATTTGGTGATACCCAGACCTCAGATCAATCTTACTAAATACACATGCTCCAACCAGTTGATCCATCAAATCATCAATCCTCGGCAGAGGATACCGATTCTTGATAGTAACCTTGTTCAATTGTTTGTAATCCACACACAGCCTCATCGAACCCTCTTTCTTCTTCACTAGTAACACATGCGCACCCCACGGAGAAACACTAGGACGAATGAATTTCTTCTCAAGCAATTCTTCCAACTGCTTCTTCAATTCAGCCAATTCAGACGGAGACATACTGTACGGTGCCATCGACACTGGACTAGTTCCCGGAACCAAATCAATAGAAAACTCTACTTCTCTTTCTGGTGGTAACTCATTCACCTCTTCCGGAAAAACTTTTAGAAACTCACATACCACTGGTAGTTCGTTACTCGCCACTTTCCCTTTCAAATCCATCAATGCAAACAACATAAACACTGTTGCGCCATCCCCGATAGCCTCATTCACCTGTCTAGCTGTCATTTCCAGATTATCAGGACTAACCTCTTCAGGAAAAATTACCGTCTTCGCAAAGCAGTTGATATGAACACGGTTGAATTCCAACCAGTTCATTCCCAGGATTACATCGAGTTGTTTCAACGGAAGGCACACTAAGTCCATCCCGAATTCTCTACCAAAAATGTCAACAGGGCAATTCAAGCATGCAGACGAAGTAGTTACTGAACCCGACGCAGGAGTGTCAATAACCATACTTCCATTTATGTCAGATATCTCTAGATTCAACCTCGTAGCACAATCCAAAGAAATAAAAGAATGAGTTGCTCCAGTATCAATAATCGCAACTAAAGGTGTGCCATGAATGAAACACGTACCTTTAATCAATCTGTCTTCTGGAGTAGTCTCTGACCCTGTCAAAGCAAAAACCTTTCCTCCCGCTTGGTTCTTCTTTGGCTTGGTACAATTCGGACTAATATGACCCTCTTCACCACAGTTATAGCAAGTCACAACCCTCTTCTTACAATCAGCAGCAATGTGGCCCACTTGGTTACATTTGTAACACTTCTTCTGATCAAGCTTGCACTCGTTCCTACAATGTCCCATCTCACCACAATTATAGCATCTGATACGAGCACTGGAATCTCCCCCACTGGGTTTCTTCCAATCAGCAGACTTACCTCTACCATATGGCTTACCTCTATCCATAGGCTTCTTACCCTTCCTGTCAACCAACTCGCGAGAGTGAGATGACTTCAGCTTGATGTTATCCTCCTCAAAAATCCTGCTACAATCCACTAAGTCAACAATCCTCCGAATCCTCTGGTACCTAATGCCCTGCTTGATCTCATCACGAAGGCCATTCTCAAATTTGACACATTTTGAGAATTCACTGGCTTCATCATTATTGTAATGCACATAGTACTTTGCCAGTTCCACAAACTTTGCAGCATACTCTGGTACCGTCATTTTACCTTGGACCAGCTCCAGAAATTCAATCTCTTTTCTGCCCCTGACATCCTCAGGAAAATACCTTCTCAAAAATCCCCTCTTGAATATAGCCCAAGTAATTTCTATACCATCAGTATCAAGTTCAGCTCTGGTTGCCAAACACCAGTCATCAGCTTCCTCAGACAGCATGTGTGTGCCATACCTCACCTTGAGGTTCTCAGCACAATCAATGACTCTGAAAATTCTCTCGATCTCTTTCAGCCACTTCTGAGCACCTTCAGGATCATGCGTGCCTTTGAACAATGGGGGATTGTTCCTCTGAAAATTCCCCAATTGCCTTTCAGCACCAATCCCTGCTCCTACAACATTTCCTCCAAGCACACCAACAATCATGCCCAGAGCCTCAGCGATAACATCATCATTCTTCCTCCTCTTCCAGCCATTGTTCTGCTTAACCACAAACAACCAGTCAGAACAAAAGTATCGACAAGTAACTCGTATTAGTCGCATACACAGGAAAGACTGACACTAAGACTCTGGTCACAACGACCGACTATGCTCTGATACCACTATTGTAACACCCCTCTAATAACCCACGGCAATTAGACAAATATTAATCAGAGTAAACATGCAAGAGGTGTCACAATTCGTAAAATAAAGAATACACACGTTCGGCACATGTCATGCATTCACTGAAACATCTGAAATTATAACTCATTAATTAAAATCATGTTTACACAGCGGAATTGAATTATCAAGCCAACATTCATCATTAATGTATCAGACTTCAAACAACATAAACCAATAGAGTTATAATCAAAACTCCAAAATAACGCGTTCCCAGTGTTACATCTACCAGAGCATGACACTGACACTATAACTAAAAACCGACTTATGAGCTAATCCTCATCAACTCGCGCCGCTATCCTCAATCTGAAAATGACAACAAGTAAGGGTGAGTCTCATCACAGTTAACCAATGTTATTGCATCATAAATAACAATATATCATGGTTATATCATTCACCCAATCGTTTCATATTCAGACACATCATTGTCACACATCTACAACAATCAAGTCATCACATAACATATATTAATCATGTTATAAGAAAAATCATGCATATGTATGAAACTGACACTATGCATGTCGTACCAAACATCACCAGTGGGAGAACCCACCGACCGATCTATCATCATCCAGATACGGCCCTGCCAGCACAGATTCCACACAATGGGAATCTTGCCCTTCACTGTATCCTCTCATCGTTAGGTTACAACCCTTATTAAATGATTATGAATGCATGCAACATATATACAACATACTATCATCATCATCATACTCTGAGTAGCATCATCTTATACTCATTCATCATCATTCATCATTATCATCATCATCATTAACAAGTATGTTCAATATACATATAATTGCATCATTCAATAAATCAGACAACAATATTTCATACAGATTCATCAGTTTAAAGTCACACGTCATCAGACTTTCAAACATCACAAAACAGCAAAATCTGCAGGTCACGCTGGCCATACGCGTACCATACGCGTACCAACAGGCCCAAAAAGTCACAAAACAACCCCATACGCGTATCATACGCGTATGGACAAAACCATATTTCCACACAAAACAACATCATACTCGTATCATACACGTATCACTCCCCCATACACGTATCATACGCGTATCACTTCCCCATACACGTACCATACACGTATCACTTCCCCATACACGTATCATGCACGTATCACACGTATCATACACGTATCATACGCGTATCAACAGCGTCTTCCCAAAATCTGCAACTTACCCATTCGTCTTCCTCGCGAATTCATCTGTACAGCCTGCGATTTGGGTGTCAAAACCAGAAATTTCACATTCTAAACACCATAGAATTCACCCAACACTAATAGTTTATGATTCTACAATCGATTTTACTCATCAAAACCTAAATCTACTCAGTTATTAGGGATTAACAGTCACAATTCTCAATCCAATTGATGAACACAAACAAAAAAATTCAGAATATAGATTCCATTGATCCAAACAATACTCCTAATCAACATCATTATCCATAACACGATAATAAAGATTAAATGGAGAGTCCCCCCTTACCTTAAACAAGAGTTCTTGATCCTTGGTCTCTCCCTCTACAGTTCTCCTTCACGTTCCACGTTCCCAAAACTTCTGTTCTTTCACGTTCTTTCTTTGTTTCCCAAGTCCCAATTGTTTTATGAAAATAATAATAAAATTAGTAAAAGGTTTATTAAATCACCCCCCCTTCTTTTACTATTTCCTCACATGGCCCAAATGCCATAAACCATTATTTATCCATTATTTTCACAAAATCCTTAATAATTCTAACTATTAATTCAATATTCCAATTAAATTAATATTAAAATTATATGGGTGTTACAACTCTCCCCCACTAAAAAAGTTTTCGTCCTCGAAAACATACCTCAGGTAAAGAGTTATGGGTAAGAGTCCTTCATCTGACTCTCTAGCTCCCAGGTAACGTTTCCTTCAGCAGGTCCTCCCCAAGCCACACTGACCAAAGCTATTTCCTTGCCACGCAATTGCTTCAGTCTTCGGTCTTCAATCCTCACAGGTAAAGTCTCAACCGTCAAGTTGTCTTTCAGCTGTTCATCATCTACTTGAATCACGTGGGACGGATCCGAAATGTATTTCCTCAACTGAGACACATGAAATACATCATGCAAGTTTGCAAGCATCGGCGGTAGAGCGATACAATAAGCCACTTCTCCCACTCTTTGAGAAATTTGGAATGGTCCAATAAAACACGGAGTCAACTTCTTTGACTTCAATGCTCGACCAATACCCGTCATAGGAGTAACTCTCATAAACACATGATCTCCCTCTTGTAACTCAAGTGTTTTTCTCCTCTTGTCATGATAACTCTTCTGACGACTCTGAGAAGCTTTCATCTTCTCTTGAATCATCTTAATCTTCTCTGTAGTCTGTTGTACAATTTCTGGTCCAATCACAACGCTCTCACCGGATTCGTACCAACACAACGGCGTCCTACATCTCCTACCAAACAAAGCCTCAAACGGAGCCATACCGATACTTGAATGATAACTGTTGTTGTAGGTAAACTCAATCAAAGGCAGATAACTATCCCAAGTACCTCCTTTTTCCAACACACAAGCCCTCAACAGATCTTCTAACGACTGAATCGTCCTCTCAGTCTGTCCATCAGTCTGCGGATGATAAGCAGAACTCAATCTCAGCTTAGTACCCAAAGCTTTCTGCAAACCTTCCCAGAACTTAGACGTAAACCTCGGATCTCTGTCTGACACGATACTTGAAGGAATACCATGCAGACTCACTATCTTCTCAATATACAATTGAGCCAGCTTCTCCATCGGATAATCCATTCTTACCGGTATGAAATGTGCAAACTTCGTCAACCTGTCCACCACGGCCCAGATAGCTTCACAATTTCTGACAGTTCTCGGCAAACCCGAGACAAATTCCATCGATATGCTATCCCATTTCCACTCAGGAATAAACATCGGTTGCATAAACCCAGATGGTTTCTGATGCTCAATTTTTGACTTCTGACACGTCAAACAAGAATACACAAACTCAACAATTTCTTTCTTCATTCCAGGCCACCAAAATAGCTTTTTCAAATCATGGTACATCTTGGTAGCACATGGATGAATGCTTAACCCACTACGGTGTCCTTCTTCCAAAATACGTTTTCGAAGTTCAGCAATATCAGGAACACAAACCCGGTCACCAAACCTCAGTACACCGTTCTCGTCAACCCTGAATTCACCACTCTTTCCTTGATTAATTAAAGTCAATTTATCGATTAAATCGACGTCAGCTTTCTGACCTTCTCTAATTTCTTCAAGAATACCACTAGTCAGCTTTAGCATACCCAATTTAACACTAGTAGGAGTACCTGCCCACACCAAACTCAAGTCTTTGAATTGTTCAATTAAGTCCAATTCCTTCACCATGAGCATAGACATATGTAAAGTCTTTCTACTCAATGCATCAGCCACGACGTTGGCCTTACCAGGATGATAATTCAAACCAAAATCATAGTCTTTAAGGAATTCTAACCACCTTCTCTGCCTCATATTCAGCTCTTTCTGATCAAAGAGATACTTCAGACTCTTTTGATCACTGAACACCTCAAACCTCGAACCATACAAATAATGTCGCCACAGCTTCAAAACGAAAACCACAGCTGCCAACTCTAAATCATGAGTCGGATAATTCCTTTCATGCACTTTGAGTTTACTCGACGCATAAGCGACCACTTGTTGATTTTTCATCAATACACCACCTAAACCCATCAGGGATGCATCACAATAGACCACAAACGATTCTGTCGGATTCGACAAAATCAAGATAGGAGCACTAGTCAACCTCCTCTTCAGTTCTTGGAATCCTTCTTCACACTTTGCATCCCAAAGAAAAGCTTGACCCTTCCTGGTTAATTTAGTTAACGACAATGCTAATTTCGAAAATCCTTCTATAAACTTCTTGTAATAACCTGCAAGACCAAAAAAACTACAAATCTCTGACACTGACTTCGGCGCTTCCCACTGAGATACAGCCTCTATCTTTGTAGGATCAACAGCAATACCATTCTTAGAAATCATATGTCTAAGAAAACTGACCTCTTCCAACCAAAATTCACACTTCGACAGTTTGGCAAAAAGTTGCTTCTCTTTCAGCAGCTCTAACACAATTCTAAGATGTTCTGCATGTTCTTCCTCACTCTTAGAATATATCAGGATATCATCTATAAATACCACTACAAACTTGTCGAGATAAGGATGAAAGATCCTGTTCATATATTCCATAAAGACACCAGGTGCATTAGTAACTCCAAACGGCATTACAGAATACTCCTAATGTCCATACCTTGTTCTAAAAGCAGTCTTCTGAATGTCGTCATCGTTCACACGAATTTGGTGATACCCAGACCTCAGATCAATCTTACTAAATACACATGCTCCAACCAGTTGATCCATCAAATCATCAATCCTCGGCAATGGATACGGATTCTTGATAGTAACCTTGTTCAATTGTCTGTAATCCACATACAGCCTCATCGAACCCTCTTTCTTCATCACTAGTAACACAGGCGCACCCCACGGAGAAACATTAGGACGAATGAATTTTTTCTCAAGCAATTCTTCCAACTGCTTCTTCAATTCAGCCAATTCAGATGGCGACATACGATACGGTGCCATCGACACTAGACTAGTTCCCGGAACCAAATCAATAGAAAACTCTACTTCTCTTTCTGGTGGTAACTCATTCACCTCTTCCGGAAAAACTTCTGGAAACTCACATACCACTGGTAGTTTGTTACTCGCCACTTTCCCTTTCAAATCCATCAATGCAAACAACATAAACACTGTTGCACCATCCCCGATAGCCTCATTCACCTGTGTAGCTATCATTTCCAGATTATCAGGACTAACCTCTTCAGGAAAAATTACCGTCTTCACAAAGCAGCTGATATGAACAGGGTTGAATTCCAACCAGTTCATTCCGAGGATTACATCGAGTAGTTTCAACGGAAGGCACACTAAGTCCATCCCAAATTCTCTGCCAAAAATGTCAACCGGGCAATTCAAGCATGCAGACGAAGTAGTTACTGAACCCGACGCAGGAGTGTCAATAATCATACTTCCATTTATGTCAAATATCTCTAGATTCAACCTCGTAGCACAATCCAAAGAAATAAAAGAATGAGTTGCTCCAGAATCAATAATCGCAACTAAAGGTGTGCCATGAATGAAACATCTGAAATTATAACTCATTAATTAAAATCATGTTTACACAGCGGAATTGAATTATCAAGCCAACATTCATCATTAATGTATCAGACTTCAAACAACATAAACCAATAGAGTTATAATCAAAACTCCAAAATAACGCGTTCCCAGTGTTACATCTACCAGAGCATGACACCGACACTATAACTAAAAACCGACTTATGAGTTAATCCTCATCAACTCGCGCCGCTATCCTCAATCTGAAAATGACAACAAGTAAGGGTGAGTCTCATCACAGTTAACCAATGTTATTGCATCATAAATAACAATATATCATGGTTATATCATTCACCCAATCGTTTCATATTCAGACACATCATTGTCACACATCTACAACAATCAAGTCATCACATAACATATATTAATCATGTTATAAGAAAAATCATGCATATGTATGAAACTGACACTATGCATGTCGTACCAAACATCACCAGTGGGAGAACCCACCGACCGATCTATCATCATCCAGATACGGCCCTGCCAGCACAGATTCCACACAATGGGAATCTTGCCCTTCACTGTATCCTCTCATCGTTAGGATACAGCCCTCATCAAATGATTATGAATGCATGCAACATATATACAACATACTATCATCATCATCATACTACGAGTAGCATCATCTTATACTCATTCATCATCATTCATCATCGTCATCATCATCATTAACAAGTATGTTAAATATACATATAATTGCATCATTCAATAAATCAGACAACAATATTTCATACAGATTCATCAGTTTAAAGTCACACGTCATCAGACTTTCAAACATCACAAAACAGCAAAATCTGCAGGTCACGTTGGCCATACGCGTACCATACGCGTACCAACAAGCCCAAAAATTCACAAAACACACACCATACGCGTATCATACGCGTATGGACAGAACCATATTTCCACACAAAACAACATCATACGCGTATGGACAAAACCATATTTCCACCTAAAACCACATCATACGCGTATCGTACACGTATCACTCCCCCATACACGTATCATACGCGTATCACTTCCCCATACACGTACCATACACATATCACTTCCCCATACACGTATCATATGAAGGATAGAAAAACACTTAGAAAGGGGGGGGGGGTTTGAATAAGTGTATCTTTTAAAACTTGTAAGATAAAAACAGTTTGCACAATAATTTTTATCCTGGTTCGTTGTTAACTAAACTACTCCAGTCCACCCCTTGGAGTGATTTACCTCACCTGAGGATTTAATCAACTAATCACACGAGATTACAATGGTTTTCCACTTAGACAACTTCTAAGTTTTCTAGAGTATACTGATCACAACCTGATCACTCTAGGAACAAACTGCTTAGATACCCTCTAAGACTTTCTAGAGTATACTGATCAACAACCTGATCACTCTAGTTCTTACAACTTAATGTAAACAAATTCTTTTAAGAGTTACAATGCTTCTTATAAAGCTATTATCACAACTGTGATTTTCTCTTAAGTTGAAGCTTAATCTCACTAAAGTATTACTACAGCAATGTAGTGTGGTTGATGATGAAGTTTGAGAGCTTTTTTGAATTTGACAGCGTTTCTGTATATTTGCGCTAGTGTTCATCAGAACTTCTATTTATAGGCGTTTGAGAAGATGACCGTTGTCGCACGCTCGCGAAAATATGAACAGAGTCGCCACCAATATATTTATCCCAAAGAGGGAAAGGAATATCAGAAAACCTGGAATAAAGAAAGGATAAGAAAAGGTCTTGCGACCAAAGATCGGGTAAGAAGTCGGTTACGCAAGGGGAAGGTATTAGCACCCCTCACGTCTGTGGTACTCCACAGGATCCACTTATGTTTGTTCTATTCTAAGGGTGTATAAATCTAAAGCTTAATTCTAAGGGAATGCATGCAAATGAAAGAAAAAGAAACACGGGGAAAATAAGGTTTATAAATAGTTGTGCTCGCTTAGGCCCCGCGACCTAATGCCTACGTATCCTTTTCAGGAATCAGAGCGCCGTAGTTCGGCTCTTTAGTTTTTGTTTGTTTTTGTGTTTTTTAGTGGACGAAGTTACATTCACACTCCGCTGCTCGACCTCTGGAGTCTTAAGCTGGGAATAGAGCGGAAATAACGTGTCCGATTAAAGAATGCCTCGGAGGCAAAGGAGAAAAGAGATTGGTTTGTGTCTTTTATGTGTGATTTCATGATGGACGAAAACCTACTACAAGGCATCGCATCACTTCCTCACTTTGATTAGCTCTGAGCCTTTATTAGATATTTTGAAGTGTTTTTGTTTAGGTGTCTTTTAAGGGAAATTAATTTGTGACTTAGATCATACCAAAAAGAGTTTTGTTTTGCATATTTAGAGAAAGCACATCGAGGCCTACGCCACAATCGTTTCTCTAAATAACGGTTAAGAAATACATCGAGGTTTCACACCTCAATCATTTCTTCTCTGCTAAGAAAAGGAGATACAAAAAAGAGTTCTTTTGTGAATATTTAGAGAATGCACACCGAGGCCTACACCACGATCGTTTCTCTAAACAACGGTTAAGAAATACATCGAGGCTTCACACCTCAATCATTTCTTTCTTCGTTAAGTAGGAAAGAACATACATCGGGGCCTACGCCTCAATCATTTCTTTCTTACTATGAAATATAGTAACGGTATGATCTTCATCGATATTTATTAAGTATTTTAAAAGTTGAAAAGAAAAGAAACAAAACTAGCCTAAGATGGAAACTAGCCTAATATGATGGGAGCCTCTAAATCCTAAAGTTGTCATGGTTTCTACCTAATGGTTAGGAGCAAAAAAGCGGCATGAAAGTATAAGCATAGGCGGAGATCGAAATTACAAGTAAAATTTACAAGTAAATAACGATACAAAAATTAGTGTAAAATGGCTAACGTAAACACTTGAAAATATGGTACCAGACATGAAAGTGAACAATGCAAAATAGTACAAAAATCGAATTTAAAGGACTATTATTTTTATGGTTTTTTATGTGACAAAAAGACAAGAATTTAATCAAGCAAGCGAATTAAAAATACAAGCCTAAACTAATATTTTTATGATTATTTTTATATGTCAAGATTATGGATTACAAAGTCTAAAACAACAAGAAAAATTAGCATTTTTACTACTAAAAGGAATGACAAAAAAACTAATTAAAGTCTAAAAGAATCAATAAAAGAAAAGGGAAACAAGGGGTGCAATCCTGAATTGCGGGGTGTGAAAAGAAACAGGGCGCTGAGCCCAATGGAATACTGGCCCAGAATTATTTTTTGTACGATTCTAACAGCCAAAAAAAGGATGGCACGGGCCTCAGGGGGGTATGAGGTAGCAATCAGGCCCAACAGTTTTTTACTCAGATTCGAATTGATTTATTATTTCAATTAACAATTTTTTATCAAATAAAAATAATAAAAAATAAAAGAACAATTGGAATTGGGAATTAGGTTTTCCTAAGTGTGACGTTCCCTATCCCCTCTCCCAGACTCTCTCTCGTTCTCGCTCTTCTTGCGAACGGCGGCCGGAAATCGCCTCTCGGCGAAGGCCATGGCGGAGAAGCCTCCCAACACAAAACTCTGCATGGCCTCACTCGTATCTTTCCACTAATTTCGAATCCGCTCTCGTTCTCCCTCAATTTCATCTCGTTTTCCTTAAATCTAACCCTAACAGAAAGACCCTAGGAATCATGAATCTAAACTGAAGGCTTATTGTATCTGGATCAAGATAATCAACGGAAGATTCGTATTCTACGTTCCTCGAGAATCAACATGATAACAAGAACAGGTAGAGAAATTGATGAATCGGAAGCATATTTGGAACTTACCGGTGGTGGAGACTCTTCAATATGCTCAAAGGGAGAAGAAAATACCAGAGGCACCGACTCAATTCCAGGTCATTCCCTTGCTCTTCTTCTTCTTTTCGTTTCGGATTCGTTCTTCTGATTGATGGCGCAGCGTCTTTGTCGCGATGTGATGATTACAGATGCTGTTGATGTGTTGAAATCATGGTGAAAGTGATGAAATTGGTGATGACGATGAGGATTAGCGATTATGAGAGTTGCTGAAGATTGAAGAATCTGAATCGGTGATGACGATTGATGAACTTGCAGAAGATCGAAGGCTCGGAATATGAAGGTGAGTGAATCTTTTTCTTTGAACTTTCTCTTCTTTTTCTCTTCTGAACTTTAGTTGAATTCTTTCTGGTTTTCTTGTGGCGGACTCTATGGTGGAGGAGCAGTTGTGAAGAAGATGAATTGTGTGAGAGGAAGAGAGAGTGATGAAAATGAAGAATGAAGAAGATGAAGATTGAGGTTATTGAAGGAGAGTGAAGATGGGAGAAGATGAATGAAGAAAATGGTGGAGAGAGTGGGGAACTGAGAATCTGAGTGGTGAAGAAGATTGTGGTGAAGGTGCAGAGAGATTGAGAGTGATGGATGATGAAGAATGATGGTCCAGAAGCTCTGAGCAGTGGTGTGGTTCTGTTTTATAGGTGAGTCTTTCTCTCATTTTTCTGTTGCTTTCTGTTAACTCTGTTAGGATGTGTAGCTGATTTTTTGTTATGATTCAGTTTCAATTCAGTTAGGCAGTTATAGAATCGGTTAGGGGTAGTTAGGGAGGTTAGGTAATTCTGTTATGTGGTTACTAATTCTGTTAGAAGACAGTTAGTAGGAAATGTTAGTTAACAGAAATTAATTATAAGGTTAGTTAGTTAATGGAGGGAAACTGAAGGTTAGAGTTAACTGAAATTGGTTTAGGGAATTGAATGAATATATTGAATTTTGGTAAGGGTTGTATGGTTGTATACAGGGCTGAAGCTCAATTGTGTGAAAAGCTATTTAGGATTAGGAATGTTTAAATATGTGAAATGAACCTTCCTGAATGTGAGGTACTGTCTAAAGCATGAGATTATGTACTGAACTTGTGGGATTATGCACTGATTGTTGATTATGGGCTGGCAGCATGCTATCGAAACTGTGAATTTATTCCTTAAGATGTCTTGATTCTGAGTTAAATATGATGACAGGTCGTGGTTCGTTCTTCAACTGATGCAGGACCGTTAGACTTGAAATTTTGTCTGATTTACAGCATGGATCAAGTGTTGTGCAGCTGAACATGAAAGCTCTACCGTGACTGAACGTGTGCTTAGAAGATGAACAATGACGGACCGTGTTTCCTTGAGTTTGAACTGAGGCTTTAGACATATGTTAATATGTAAAAATATGCAATACCCTTGTAATGTACTTTTGTCAATTTGTAATAGAACTTGATTTTTTGTAATGGATGTGTTTTGGACACTTGAATGATGATGGTTGTTTTACATTCTCGAATAAAATTTGAATGACCTCCTTTCCTCCATTTGTGTTGTTTTGACTTTAAATCTTCTTTCACTTAAATGAGCCATGCCGTATAAGTCTTGGAACACAATCTTTTAAACTTGAAATGATCCATCAAACCCTAAACAAATTTAGTCCTTCCTTTTTGTGCATCAATTTGAATGAAGCCACTTGATTACCTTAATGAACTCCACAATATCCATAGTATTTTTGCCAACATCCTTCACTGAGAAACCCAAGCAAATATTAATTGACCCATACAATTTGCGCCACAAGTGAACATCATTCAAAGCCTTAATTTATGAAGATAATGAGATCCTGGTCCAATAGCATCCGATAGAAAAGGGAAAAACCCAACCTCTTGTATTATAAGTAGCAATAGAGAACCCTTACTCAACAAGATCCTTTATCCTGACGCTAAGTTACATAATGATGAATGTGTGAGTTATGTTAGATGACCTAAAATGCAAATGAAGTTAAGAACAATAAGCTAGCTAGTAGAAAAATTGGATGGGCAAATTTTGGGGTGCAACAGCTGCCCCTATTTAATCATCTTAAACCTGAAGGTGAGATTGGCGCTAGCCTTTCGAGCATTCGAGGTAGAAGAGGATTAGATACTAAGTGAACCTGAAAATTTGCATGATGAGATATGATCCACTGGAGAAAAGAATGGTGTCAAATCCACTGAGGAAAAGTGTATCAATTCTGGATTGAACAAATTGACTCTGGGTTAGAAATGAAATAGAACTCAACTCTGGGTTGAAGAAGAATAGTGGGTCAACTCTGGGTCGAAGGATAAAGGGAAGTCAACTCTGGGTTGGATAAGAGGTAAATGTCAACTCTGGGTTGAGAAAAGGTAATTCAACTCTGGGTTAGAAATGAAATAAACATCAACTCTGGGTTGAAAAATAAACGTGGGTCAACTCTGGGTTGAAGGATAAAGGGAAATCAACTCTGGGTTCAAGACAATGGGTAGACATCAACTCTGGGTTGAGAGAAGGTAATTCAACTCTGGGTTGAAAGAGGAAAGATGATCAATTAGGAATAACCATCAACTCTGGGTTGAATGGGAGAGACAGAAGGTAACCGTCAACTCTGGGTTGAGTGGGAAAGGAGGAGTCAACTCTGGATTGAATAAAGGGTAACCATCAACTCTGGGTTGAGAGGGAAAAAGGATAAGGGATAACCATCAACTCTGGGTTGAGTAAGAAAAGGTAAATGATAAACGTCAACTCTGGGTTTGGTGGGAAAGAAAGAAGATAACCGTCAACTCTGGGTTGAGTGGGAAAAGACAAAAGAAAAACTGTCAACTCTGGGTTGAGTGGGAAAAGACAAAAGATAAGAAATACCCGTCAACTCTGGGTGAGAGGGAAAAGGAAAGGATCAACTCTGGGTTGAAGTAAAGGTAACCCTCAACTCTGGGTTGAGTGGGAAAAGAAAGATAAGTCAATTCTGAATTGAACAAAGGAGGACCGTCAACTCTGGGTTGAGTGGGAAAAAGATAAAAGATAACCATCAACTCTGGGTTGAGTGGGAAAAGACAAGGAATCAACTCTGGGTTGAATAAAAGATAAGCGTCAACTATGGGTTGAGCGGGAAAAACAAGAGATAACCGTCAACTCTGGGTTGAGTGGGAAGAGAATCAATTCTGGATTGAATAAGGGACAACCATCAACTCTGGGTTGAGAGGGAAAGGAATCAATTCTGGATTGAATAAGGGACAACCATCAACTCTGGGTTGAGAGGGAAAAACAAGAGATAACCGTCAACTCTGGGTTGAGTGGGAAGAGAATCAATTCTGGATTGAATAAGGGACAACCATCAACTCTGGGTTGAGAGGGAAAGGAATCAATTCTGGATTGAATAAGGGACAACCATCAACTCTGGGTTGAGAGGGAAAGGAATCAATTCTGGATTGAATAAGGGACAACCATCAACTCTGGGTTGAGAGGGAAAGGAATCAATTCTGGATTGAATAAGGGACAACCATCAACTCTGGGTTGAGTGGGGAAAAGGATAAAGAATAACCATCAACTCTGGGTTGAGTGGGAAAAGACAAGGGATCAACTCTGGGTTGAATAAAAGATAAGCGTCAACCCTGGGTTGAGCGGGAAAAGAAAAGAGATAACCGTCAACTCTGGGTTGAGTGGGAAAAGACAAGGGATCAACTCTGGGTTGAATAAAAGATAAGCGTCAACCCTGGGTTGAGCGGGAAAAGAAAAGAGATAACCGTCAACTCTGGGTTGAGTGGGAAGAGATAATTAACTCGGGGTTAAAATATGGAGGGAAAATCAACTCTGGGTTGAACTCAAAAACATCAACTCTGGGTTGAAGAAAGATGAACAAGATTGACTTTAGGAGATGACACCACAATGGTAACTCTGAGTGATCCAGTGGACTATCAATTGAATGCTTGTAGGGACCTCATCTGATGAGTAGCTTGGCTTATGCTTCACATGCAATGTTTGGTTTATTTTATGCACTTCTAGAGATGCAATGCAATGGATTCTATATGCAATGTACTGGATTGACTTGATCAGGGTTTCTGCTTTGCGTGGAATAGATTAGGTGGAGTTCTGAAACTCTGTTTGAGATTCAAGGTGAGGTGGATGCCCCTGTTTTATCGATGATTGGATCATGCGAGTGAAATGATAATGAAAATGCAATGATTATGCATGACGTATGTATGATTATGAATGGAATGATTGTTTCCATGATACTAGGAGTGAATGGAGTGTTCCTTGTAGGAAGGTCATTGCTTGAAGGATAGAACTTGTGGAAGTGAGGTGTTTGGCTTGACTCCTCGACACCTATCTCAATATCTGACACTTGATTGAAGGTGAAGAAATGACTTGTTGCTAGTTTGCCCCAGCTTGTATGGTCTCTTGAGATAAGACTTTGATAATGCTTGAATCATGGAGATCGCAATGGTCTGCCCCAGTGTTAATCAAGGAATGAATGCCCCAGATTGAAAGGAACTGTTCCACTTGATGGATTCTTCAGAGATTTGCTTTGTGGATGACCAAACTCTGCCTTTGTAAGATTACTCGATGGAATTTCGATGTTGAACTTTCCTTGGTATCAAGTACTCACTTTCAGGTTAGAGACAATTCTGTTTTGAAAGAGATAATGAGAATGCAATGCACATGTTAATCTCAAAAGGAAAGTTTTTATTTGTCAAAATGTTGTACTGATACTAACACAAATGACACAGCAACATTAGGAGTCAGTTTTGACATGATTTCATAGTTTGTATGCTTTCGGAACGAACCCTGCTTCAATTAGGACTTTTGAGGGTTGTAACATGGCCGGGTTCACGGTTTGAGAAACAAAGGATAAAGGCTCAAATTCTACTTAACCCACCCCTCTTCGTGATGTTCTCCAGTCCTACATTCAGCTAGTTTGACACGAGTATTCACCTTTCAGGAAGGATTGTGATGGGTGAGGATCCTTTATGGCCTTGATGGAGGTGGCAGTCACCCTTTGGCGCTTTTGTTGATGGTCATAACAACTTGTCCCTTGGAGGAATTTTCTTTTGCTTTTGTCTTTTTGCTTTCCCTAACTTTTGCCTGGACAAAAAGTTTCTTTTGATTTTGGTTTTCGTTGTCCAGCGGGATATGCCCTAATTTTTGCCTAAGTCATTTGCTTCAAAGCTTTTCTTTCTTTTTTTGACTTAGCGGGCTATTGTTTTCCCTTTTTTATTTTATTCATAACTTTCTTTTCATTCTTTTTTGTCTCGTTCGGGAACAAGTTGTAGGACTTTGGTGATTGACTTGATGAAAAGGTTGTGACTGCCTTCTTCTTAGTGAACGGGAGACATCCATTGTGGATGGTGCTCTTCCTTTTTTTGTTGTGAGATCTGAGATATGATTGATCCTCTGATGGAATACCTGAAAGTTGAGCGCTCGGTCGCACTAACTGAAGACTACCCTGCCCCTGGTTAAGATTGAGGGTTTTGTATTTTTGAAAGAAACTACTACTTCTTAGGCTCAAAGGGGTTGACGAGGGTTTCACTTCCTTATAACTCCGGTGTTTAGGAATGGAAACAATGCCTGTACATCGTCAGCAGGATCTTGTTCCAAAGGCATACAATTAGTGATTCATGTGTTTTTGATTTTCATCATTCTCCTTTTTTAGTTGCTTAAGACAAATGCGTGAAGTATCAATGAACATAATGACAAAGATGAAATGATTTGAGAAAAACATGTATATTACATTTTTATTTATTCAAACAGAATGAGTTTCTTACAATGGATAGTACTTGATAACAACAAAAGTAGTACAATTGAAAATACTAAAGAAACCTATACAATGGCAAGTCTGGCCTTATTCTAATGCAAATGAAATGTTTTCTGACAAACATAAAAGTCTTCATGTTCCACTGGTGGAAGCTCCATTGTGAGGTGGCATGGGATTGTTGACCACATTAGGTGCCGCAGGTGTGAATGTAATCTCCTTTGCATCAAGCAGATCCTGAACCTTGTCTTTGAGCACTCTGCACTCTTCAGTGGTGTGACCAGATCCTCCAGAGTGGAATTCACACTTGGCATTAATCTTGTAATTTGGAGGGAGAGGATCAGGAGGAGGCCTCGCTTCAGCTAATTGAATCAGCTTCTGATCAAGCAAGGCGGCGAGAAGTTGGCTATAGGTCATTGGTACACGATCATACACCCTTTTAGGCCTATTTTGCCTCTGTTGACCCTGTCTCTGCTGATAACCTTGTTGTTGGAAACCTTGTTGTTGTTGTTGGACATATTGTTGATAAGGGACCCAAGGTTGTTGACCAACAGGTGCCACATAAGCTTGAGGGGCGGTGGCGGCCACTTGATAGCAAGGAGCTTGATCTTGAGCATAGGTGGCACTGGTCTCGCCTTCTTTCTTCTTGACAAAGTTACCCTGAGGTTTCTTGTACCCATATTGGTTTGCAGCAGCAGCATTGGCGGGATTCTGGATCTTACCAATTTTCAAACCATTCTCAATTCTTTCACCAATCCTGACTAGATCGGAGAAACCAGAAGAAACACTACCAACCATTCTCTCATAGTAATGTCCTTGAAGAGTGTTCATGAACATGTCAACCAGTTCGGATTCAGAAAGTGGTGGATTCACTTGAGCAGCCATTTCTCTCCACCTTTGAGCATACTCTTTGAATGTCTCATTGGTCCTTTGCACTTGATTTTGAAGTTGCAACCTAGTTGGTGCCATGTCAATGTTGTATTGGTATTGCTTGAGAAAGGCATCAGACAAATCCTTCCAAGATCGGATTCTATTACGCTCCAGATTCATATACCAGTTCAGAGATGCCCCAGATAAGCTATCTTGGAAGCAGTGAATGAGCAATGAGTCGTTGTGGATGTGAGAAGCCATCTTACGACAATACATGATGATATGGCTCTTCGGACAGCTCAAGCCCTTGTACTTCTGGAAGTCGGGAGTCTTGAACTTAGGAGGGACAACCAGATTAGGGACTAGACACATATCCTCAGCATCCATCCCATAGGCAGTAAATCCTTCAATGGCTCGAATTCTTTCCTCAAGGATTTTGTACTTCTCAGCAGATTTCTCAACGGGTCGAGCTCTTTCAACAGTTGGTATTGTTTGCATTTCTGGATCAGCAGAACGAGTACCACAGAAAGCAGGAATAGGAATCTCTGTTTGAGAAGGTGGCACAGGGAATGGGAAGACGGGATCAGCCATAGTCATTGCTCCAGAAGTCACGGGTATAGTCCCACCTTGGTTTGGAGCTCCAAGGGTATCAACAGTCATGAAGTTGAATGGCATCCCAAGAGTAGCATTAGTCCTTGCTTGGAACTCAAATGGAGTAGAAGAAGGTGGAACGACCTCAAGTTGGCTAGCAGCAGCTTGGTTACCAACAACGGGAATCTCTTGTGTAGCAGGAACCCTTTCAGTTCGCAAGGCTTGGATAGCTTCCAGGATAGCATCGACCTTAGTTTTCATTTGATCCATCTCTTCTCTAATGGCAGCTTGATCTTGTTCGTAATTCTCCATGATTCTTCTTCTGTGAGCTCTTGTCAGATATCGGTGTGGAGGAATCGTCTTGACTGATCTGATGGAGATGAAGAGTGGTAAGAGTCTTGGTAACCATGGATGCACATGCATGAATGCAAAAATGTCAATGAAGATGCAAATGTATCATAAATCAGGATCAAGGATCAAGGCCTCTTGGATAACAACTTCTCATGGTCAATAAGATATGGTCGAATCCTCCAGATTCAGAGGTTCGACGTTGCTTTCTGGATAAACAACTTGTGCATAAGTCAAAGATGGTCGAACCCTCCAGATTCAGAGGTTCGACGTTGATTCTGATAGATAACCTTTGCAAAAGTCACATAAGGTCAAACCTCCAGATTCAGAGATTCGACGTTGATTATGATAGATAGTCTGAATGGTTTAAGGTAGGATGGAGGCATGTTTTCCTGCAAAACAAAATTCCCAACCCCTCTCACAGGTAGGATCTAGTATATGGTAGGTCAAAAAGCCAACAGAGGATTGAAAGTAGGCGCAATCATACGATATTGCCTCTTTCAACCAAGCTCTGTCCGTGGATACATGATCGGATCAATCAGACATACGTCTTCTGTCCGTCATGGCCACTCTATTCCTAGTTCCTAAGGTATCACTCTGGCCTGGGTATTGGGCCTGTTACCTCATAGAAATCCCACCCAACCTGCAAACATAGAAAATATGTGGCCCCCACGGGGACCCATAATATAGTCCAGGATGCGAGAAAATAAACATGATATGCAAGCAATAAATAGTCATGATATGCGAGGCATAAAGAAGTAAAGCCATAAAGCAATAAATCAATAAATGAACACCCAAAGAAAGCAAACACAAGCTAGGATCGACTAAGCTAGGTCCCCAGCAGAGTCGCCAGCTGTCGCACGCTCGCGAAAATATGAACAGAGTCGCCACCAATATATTTATCCCAAAGAGGGAAAGGAATATCAGAAAACCTGGAATAAAGAAAGGATAAGAAAAGGTCTTGCGACCAAAGATCGGGTAAGAAGTCGGTTACGCAAGGGGAAGGTATTAGCACCCCTCACGTCTGTGGTACTCCACAGGATCCACTTATGTTTGTTCTATTCTAAGGGTGTATAAATCTAAAGCTTAATTCTAAGGGAATGCATGCAAATGAAAGAAAAAGAAACACGGGGAAAATAAGGTTTATAAATAGTTGTGCTCGCTTAGGCCCCGCGACCTAATGCCTACGTATCCTTTTCAGGAATCAGAGCGCCGTAGTTCGGCTCTTTAGTTTTTGTTTGTTTTTGTGTTTTTTAGTGGACGAAGTTACATTCACACTCCGCTGCTCGACCTCTGGAGTCTTAAGCTGGGAATAGAGCGGAAATAACGTGTCCGATTAAAGAATGCCTCGGAGGCAAAGGAGAAAAGAGATTGGTTTGTGTCTTTTATGTGTGATTTCATGATGGACGAAAACCTACTACAAGGCATCGCATCACTTCCTCACTTTGATTAGCTCTGAGCCTTTATTAGATATTTTGAAGTGTTTTTGTTTAGGTGTCTTTTAAGGGAAATTAATTTGTGACTTAGATCATACCAAAAAGAGTTTTGTTTTGCATATTTAGAGAAAGCACATCGAGGCCTACGCCACAATCGTTTCTCTAAATAACGGTTAAGAAATACATCGAGGTTTCACACCTCAATCATTTCTTCTCTGCTAAGAAAAGGAGATACAAAAAAGAGTTCTTTTGTGAATATTTAGAGAATGCACACCGAGGCCTACACCACGATCGTTTCTCTAAACAACGGTTAAGAAATACATCGAGGCTTCACACCTCAATCATTTCTTTCTTCGTTAAGTAGGAAAGAACATACATCGGGGCCTACGCCTCAATCATTTCTTTCTTACTATGAAATATAGTAACGGTATGATCTTCATCGATATTTATTAAGTATTTTAAAAGTTGAAAAGAAAAGAAACAAAACTAGCCTAAGATGGAAACTAGCCTAATATGATGGGAGCCTCTAAATCCTAAAGTTGTCATGGTTTCTACCTAATGGTTAGGAGCAAAAAAGCGGCATGAAAGTATAAGCATAGGCGGAGATCGAAATTACAAGTAAAATTTACAAGTAAATAACGATACAAAAATTAGTGTAAAATGGCTAACGTAAACACTTGAAAATATGGTACCAGACATGAAAGTGAACAATGCAAAATAGTACAAAAATCGAATTTAAAGGACTATTATTTTTATGGTTTTTTATGTGACAAAAAGACAAGAATTTAATCAAGCAAGCGAATTAAAAATACAAGCCTAAACTAATATTTTTATGATTATTTTTATATGTCAAGATTATGGATTACAAAGTCTAAAACAACAAGAAAAATTAGCATTTTTACTACTAAAAGGAATGACAAAAAAACTAATTAAAGTCTAAAAGAATCAATAAAAGAAAAGGGAAACAAGGGGTGCAATCCTGAATTGCGGGGTGTGAAAAGAAACAGGGCGCTGAGCCCAATGGAATACTGGCCCAGAATTATTTTTTGTACGATTCTAACAGCCAAAAAAAGGATGGCACGGGCCTCAGGGGGGTATGAGGTAGCAATCAGGCCCAACAGTTTTTTACTCAGATTCGAATTGATTTATTATTTCAATTAACAATTTTTTATCAAATAAAAATAATAAAAAATAAAAGAACAATTGGAATTGGGAATTAGGTTTTCCTAAGTGTGACGTTCCCTATCCCCTCTCCCAGACTCTCTCTCGTTCTCGCTCTTCTTGCGAACGGCGGCCGGAAATCGCCTCTCGGCGAAGGCCATGGCGGAGAAGCCTCCCAACACAAAACTCTGCATGGCCTCACTCGTATCTTTCCACTAATTTCGAATCCGCTCTCGTTCTCCCTCAATTTCATCTCGTTTTCCTTAAATCTAACCCTAACAGAAAGACCCTAGGAATCATGAATCTAAACTGAAGGCTTATTGTATCTGGATCAAGATAATCAACGGAAGATTCGTATTCTACGTTCCTCGAGAATCAACATGATAACAAGAACAGGTAGAGAAATTGATGAATCGGAAGCATATTTGGAACTTACCGGTGGTGGAGACTCTTCAATATGCTCAAAGGGAGAAGAAAATACCAGAGGCACCGACTCAATTCCAGGTCATTCCCTTGCTCTTCTTCTTCTTTTCGTTTCGGATTCGTTCTTCTGATTGATGGCGCAGCGTCTTTGTCGCGATGTGATGATTACAGATGCTGTTGATGTGTTGAAATCATGGTGAAAGTGATGAAATTGGTGATGACGATGAGGATTAGCGATTATGAGAGTTGCTGAAGATTGAAGAATCTGAATCGGTGATGACGATTGATGAACTTGCAGAAGATCGAAGGCTCGGAATATGAAGGTGAGTGAATCTTTTTCTTTGAACTTTCTCTTCTTTTTCTCTTCTGAACTTTAGTTGAATTCTTTCTGGTTTTCTTGTGGCGGACTCTATGGTGGAGGAGCAGTTGTGAAGAAGATGAATTGTGTGAGAGGAAGAGAGAGTGATGAAAATGAAGAATGAAGAAGATGAAGATTGAGGTTATTGAAGGAGAGTGAAGATGGGAGAAGATGAATGAAGAAAATGGTGGAGAGAGTGGGGAACTGAGAATCTGAGTGGTGAAGAAGATTGTGGTGAAGGTGCAGAGAGATTGAGAGTGATGGATGATGAAGAATGATGGTCCAGAAGCTCTGAGCAGTGGTGTGGTTCTGTTTTATAGGTGAGTCTTTCTCTCATTTTTCTGTTGCTTTCTGTTAACTCTGTTAGGATGTGTAGCTGATTTTTTGTTATGATTCAGTTTCAATTCAGTTAGGCAGTTATAGAATCGGTTAGGGGTAGTTAGGGAGGTTAGGTAATTCTGTTATGTGGTTACTAATTCTGTTAGAAGACAGTTAGTAGGAAATGTTAGTTAACAGAAATTAATTATAAGGTTAGTTAGTTAATGGAGGGAAACTGAAGGTTAGAGTTAACTGAAATTGGTTTAGGGAATTGAATGAATATATTGAATTTTGGTAAGGGTTGTATGGTTGTATACAGGGCTGAAGCTCAATTGTGTGAAAAGCTATTTAGGATTAGGAATGTTTAAATATGTGAAATGAACCTTCCTGAATGTGAGGTACTGTCTAAAGCATGAGATTATGTACTGAACTTGTGGGATTATGCACTGATTGTTGATTATGGGCTGGCAGCATGCTATCGAAACTGTGAATTTATTCCTTAAGATGTCTTGATTCTGAGTTAAATATGATGACAGGTCGTGGTTCGTTCTTCAACTGATGCAGGACCGTTAGACTTGAAATTTTGTCTGATTTACAGCATGGATCAAGTGTTGTGCAGCTGAACATGAAAGCTCTACCGTGACTGAACGTGTGCTTAGAAGATGAACAATGACGGACCGTGTTTCCTTGAGTTTGAACTGAGGCTTTAGACATATGTTAATATGTAAAAATATGCAATACCCTTGTAATGTACTTTTGTCAATTTGTAATAGAACTTGATTTTTTGTAATGGATGTGTTTTGGACACTTGAATGATGATGGTTGTTTTACATTCTCGAATAAAATTTGAATGACCTCCTTTCCTCCATTTGTGTTGTTTTGACTTTAAATCTTCTTTCACTTAAATGAGCCATGCCGTATAAGTCTTGGAACACAATCTTTTAAACTTGAAATGATCCATCAAACCCTAAACAAATTTAGTCCTTCCTTTTTGTGCATCAATTTGAATGAAGCCACTTGATTACCTTAATGAACTCCACAATATCCATAGTATTTTTGCCAACATCCTTCACTGAGAAACCCAAGCAAATATTAATTGACCCATACAATTTGCGCCACAAGTGAACATCATTCAAAGCCTTAATTTATGAAGATAATGAGATCCTGGTCCAATAGCATCCGATAGAAAAGGGAAAAACCCAACCTCTTGTATTATAAGTAGCAATAGAGAACCCTTACTCAACAAGATCCTTTATCCTGACGCTAAGTTACATAATGATGAATGTGTGAGTTATGTTAGATGACCTAAAATGCAAATGAAGTTAAGAACAATAAGCTAGCTAGTAGAAAAATTGGATGGGCAAATTTTGGGGTGCAACAACCGTTGGGAGCATTTAATGCTTTGCATATTCCGTACAGCATTGCATTTAATGTTTCACTCTTTTGTCAACTACCTCCAGCCTTGCTTTCACTGTGTCTACTGACGTTGCCTTTAATAGCTTTCAACGTTCCTTTTGTCAGTCAGCGTAGCCTGCCAGCTAGTACTTGCTTCTGATCTGATATTTGTGTGAACAACGTTTGAATATCACCAGAGTCAAACAGTTTGGTGCAGAGCATCTTCTTGTCTTCTGACCTTGAAGTGCTTCTGAGCGTGATACCATGAGAACTTCAGTGCTTCTGCTTCTGATCTCAAGTCCTTCTGATGCTTCCATAGACCCATGTTCTGATTCTGCTTGACCATCTTCTGATGTCTTGCCAGACCATGTTCTGATGTCGCAAGCTGAACCTTCTGAGTCAGTGCTTCTTGCGCTGATTTTGTGCATACTCTTTATGTAATTCCTGAAATGGAAATTGCATAGTATTAGAGTACCATATTATCTCATACAAAATTCATATACATTGTTATCATCAAAACTAAGAATATTGATCAGAACAAATCTTGTTCTAACATCATACACGTATCATACGCGTATCACTTCCCCATACACGTATCATACACGTATCACACGTATCATACACGTATCATACACATATCAACAACGTCTTCCCAAAATATGCAACTTCCCATTCGTCTTCCTCGCGAATTCATCTGTTCAGCTTGCGATTTGGGTCTCAAAACCAGAAATTTCACATTCTAAACAACATAGAATTTACCCAAAATCAATAGTATATGATTCTACAATCGATTTTACTCATCACAACCTAAATCTACTCAGTTATTAGGAATTAACAGTCACAATTTTCAATCCAATTAATGAACACAAACAGAAAAATTCAGAATATAGAATCCATTGATCCAAACACTACTCCTAATCAACATCATTATCCATAACACGATAATAGAGATTAAATGGAGAGTCCCCCCTTACCTTAGATAAGAGTTCTTGATCCTTGGTCTCTCCCTCTACAGTTCTCCTTCACGTTCCTCGTTCCCAAAACTTCTGTTCTTTCACGTTCTTTCTTTGTTTCCCAAGTCCCAATTGTTTTATGAAAATAATAATAAAATTAGTAAAAGGTTTATTAAATCACCCCCCTTCTTTTACTATTTCCTCACATGGCCCAAATGCCATAAACCATTATTTATCCATTATTTTCACAAAATCCTTAATAATTCTAACTATTAATTCAACATTCCAATTAAATTAATGTTAAAATTATACGGGTGTTCCAATGTAAGCAACGGAAGATTAACATCTTCTAAGATACTCCGAAAGCGCACTAATCTTCTTAACCTGCGCGTTACCAACATAGGGGTAATATTCAAACAGAAGGGGTGAGATATCAAACCATATAAACGAGTGTATGATAAACTATATATTAGAATTCGATTAATTAAAATCACCACTTCACAACATCAACATCACAATTCAGTTCACTTTACATCATTATATCCGACAAGCCATTCAAGTCATAATTCAAGTCACAACACTTCACATCAATTCACTTCACATCAATTCACACTTATGCATTATAAAATGTGACACTAACTATGCACATGCATGTGGTACCAATAGGGCTTCAGCCCTTGTTGCTAAATTGCCAATAAATAGAGGCATCAACAAGGCATAAGCCTTCATTGCAGTTTTCCAGTCCAGGCCATCGCAAAGTATGCGAATGTATGTAACTCGATGAATGCAACATCACATACTCAACAACAACAAATCATATCGCAAGGCATACGCCTATATCACTGTTATTACCAATAATTATAGGTAATTCATCATCGTCCTATTGTCGCAGGTTTATCATTTTAAACTGCTTCATCTTCGTCATAACACCATTAAAATAACAACGGCACAACATAATAACAATAATAACTCAACAACAACTCAATAAATCAACACAAATAATTCAACGCCAAATCAACATTGGCTATCAAGCCTACAACTTTATCTTGGCCATAACTAGAGGCAATTCAACTAAATTCATCACCACCTACAAATTCACAAGTTTTCAACAAATATTCAACATACCAATTCAATCCAAACAACCTACACGGGTTTCGTAAATATTCGGGCAGTTTTCGACTCAAACCGGTTAATTAGTTTTATCGGTTAAACATACTAATATCCTATGCGGTACTGTTTTCATCAATTTCCTATTACAAATACTAGTTCTCTGCTATTAACCTTTACTCTGCTACAAGAATCTGTTATTGTTCCTATTGTCATCAAAATGCTCATGCTACTAACCAATGTTTTTCTGCTAAAATTCCAAACTCTGCTACCACCTAAGATGTACATGTACTTCTGCTATTTTAATTGAGTCTGTTATCAAATTATTATCCTGCTACTAATATACGATTTCTGCAATCATGCTAAGATATTCCCATAAACTATATCATGTTAATATAATTACATACTAGACTGAACCAATTAAATTATTGTTTTCATATCAGGCTAACAATTTAAGAAACTAATTCAGAAAAGAAACAAAACTGGTGGTCGTCCCCTTTTACTAACTGGGGCGACCACCCCTCATTAGCAATCTGGGGCGCCCACCCCTTAGCTTGGTGCCCCCCATCCACAATGCTCTTTCTTCTTCCCAGAATTCTCTTCTTCTTCTACTAGTTCCAGAATTTGGTTCCAGTCATAATTTCTTCGATCCATTTACATGACATCTAGTATTTCAGAAACATCGGTTTACAATAAATCCACTCGAACAATTTTCTTTTGCAACAACATTACAATTGACAAAACCAGAATCAGTTTCTATTCGATTTCAGAAAAATATCACAACACACAATATTAACACAGACAACAACAACATCAAACATGGTAGAAATTTCAACACCCCAAATTCCACATATCATTCATCATAATTCCGGTTATGGAGTTTGAACCTGTCATACCCCAATTTTTGACCTAAGATACCACCTCATATCATTTGCATATGCATCATTTGCATCTCTAACAAATTGCATAGCTTGTGTTTGCTACTTGTGACTCAGCAGGGTTTAATCAAGAAACCACTCATCAGTACAAGTAACAATCAATTAGGGTTTTGTTCTCCCTTCATCTCAAAAAGAACTATCTTCATCAACAATCAACATTTGGTCCTCAGAGATTCACTTCAACAAACTCAACAGCTTTGAATCGACTGAATTAGGGTTTTGACTGAAGACAGCATACTCCTGACTTTTGCTCAGGATTTGACCTAATGACTTGGGACATGACCTCAAGACCTCAAGTGCATCATTTTGACCTAATCCATTGGCTCATAACATCTCCTATACAAAGATTGATCAGACAAATCCTCAGATCAGGGTTTTAAACTATCAGGGACTGAAATCAGGGATCACATTTGGGAAACCCTAAAAATCCCCAGGAAGTCAATCAAAGGTTTCAATCATCCTCAAATAATCCCTATGACAACATACAATGGAAATTACATCTCAATTCAAGACCTACAGGCATCAATTTCATCAGGTCGACAATTAGGGTTTTTGACCTAATTCACTGAGCAACTGACTTTTTAATCAGGACATGGTGTCACAACTCAAACCATGGCTCAATATCCTCTAATACCTCAATATGATCCATTCATACTATTCATTTGGTGAGGATAGCCTGTTTCATTTGAAATCTCCAGAAACGCGATTCGTCGGAAAAAGTCAACTGTACAAGATCACCATTGACTTTTGGGGAATTCTGGTCAACCATGACTTTTGAAGTTTTGAATCATCAATATATGATATGAGAAGTCATTTGATCAAGGAAAATCAAGAAAATCAATCAAGAATCAAAAGTCAAAAGTTTGACTTTTCATACTTAGAAAAATTTCTAAGTGTTTTTCAATGGTTTTTTCCAAACTTTGGAAGGGAATTTCTCAAAATTTCACCTACAAATTGAAAAAAACTTCCAACATGAAAGTTGTAGATTTTGATCCAATAAACAACTTTGACACATATAAATTTTTTCCATAAGATCAACCATTTAAGAGATATGGAGCTTCAAAGTTGGTACTTTTTGAAAACTTCACTTAAAACTTCATTTTCTTCAAAGTTCATGGAACTTTTTCACCCATTTCCTTAAGAGACTTGAAGAAACTTTCAACTAGGCTTTTGAAGTGTGTAATATGAGCTTTCCAAAATGTCAAAGAGCATGAAAAAATATGGAGTGTAGGTATGGTTTTGAATTATGCATTTAGTGATCATTTTCACTTGAATTTTCACCATTTTTCACTAAGTTTCAAGACTACATGACCTATAATCCAAGCAATGATGCAAAGAGGCAATAATTGAAGAGATATTTTCTGATATGAGATCAGAATGGAAGAGGATAGGAAGCTTGGGATTTAACCATGGTTTAGTAACTTTTAACCATGTGCATTAAATGTAAAGATTCCATTTTATCTTCAAATGCCAAATCACCAATTCTTGATCAACTTGCAAAGCTTTGTATTCAGAAACCTTGGCCTATAAATAGAGGTCCAAACTTCATTGCAAATCACACCAAAACCTCACAATTATAGGTTTTCTCTCTTCTTTCTTGAATTACAAGTCATGTGTTTCAAAGTGAGGTAGAAAACTCAACCTCCATCTCTTGCAAGTTCTGACCAAAATGATGCTTCCCACAACTCATAAACATCATTTGAAACTTGTTTGAACCACTCATACACCCCAAAAACACCTCAAGCTCAAAATCACTACCTCACTTCTCAAATATGCATAACCATGGCCTTATCATGCCAAAATCCATTCAAGAACATTTCTGTCCAAACTAACACTTCCAACACCTCATATACATCACATATGAACTATCCAAGCACTCACATGTGATCTGTAACATCAAAATCATCAGATTCTATTCTCACACCATAGCTCTGCAGATCGGGTGCCACAAACTGATCAAGAGGTTCTCAGTTCATTCCAAGACTTCAAACATGTTCCATAAGGTCCACTGAAGGTGTTCAGATCAAGAAACAACATCTGGAATCCCTCATTTGCAGAATTCGATTTCCAGTTTTGACATTTTTAAGGTAAGCTCTCTTGAACTTCAAACTCTATCATACATGCATCATAAATGAAAAACTAAGTTACCATCTTGTTTCTGCACCATCACTGAATAATAACCCTCAATCAATTGCATCATATCATGATCATACACGATTTCACATTGAATTTCAGTTTTAGGGTTCTTCGTGTTCATCACAAAATTGACCCCCTTAGATTGAAAATAAATGAATTATGAGGGCACCATCATGTTCCTCGTGAAAAACCGAGTGAGATAGACCCTTTGATTGATCAAAACAACTCAGTTTTCAGAATTTTCAAAATCAAGTTAGGGATGTGTTCTTGGCGCCATTTTTTGTTCAGAAATTCAAATGGTTCGTTTTAAAATATAATTAAATGGAAGCGTGTTATTTACAAGCTGCGCGCGCAGCTCAGTTGGCAAGTGTTTTGGTTGGTAACCTCCAGGTCGTGGGTTCAAACCCTTGTGAGACCAAACCCTCTTTTTTAACACTATTTTCTTTCATTTTCTTTTACAACTTCATTTAATTATTTAATACATCAAATTAACTTATTTTTTCTTCATTTTTTAAACACCTCTTATTTAATATACCTATTTTGCCAATATTAAAAAAAATCACAAAAAAAGATTTATTTAATGTGTTTTTAATTAGGTTTAAAATGACATATTTTTAAGTGTTTTAAATACTTTAAATATTGTTTTATTTGATTTTTTCAAACCTAATCATTTGTAAATATTTTTGTGATCAAACCCTAATCACTTAGGTCTTAATTAAGCATTAAAACTTGTTTTAAACTTAATTAAGTTAATTTCTTTCAAATTCAAATCGTTTTAAAACGAACGATCATTCTTTTTAAAAACGATAAACCATTTCTTTTTGAAACTATTGATTAAATCTTTTTAATTGATCAAATGATTTTCAAAATGAAGTGGGGCCTCTCGAATATTAGAGAGTATAAGAACCATTTCGTTGCTGAATAGTATCGGCCCGGTGCCTAACAAAGAGGACATCTTAGCTTGGACGCCGGACCCAGAAGGAGAATATTCAACTAGAAGCGGTTATGAAATTCTGGCTTTATTACGTTTTGGGGAAGCTTGGAGCAATTCGTCTCCTTCGTGTTTCCCGGTGATTTGGAAAGCTCCAGTTCCTCAAAGAATTAGAGCTTTCGGTTGGAGATGTGTGCATAACCGCATACCAACCAAAGTTGAGTTGGTTTTTAGAGGTATTAATCTGTCGGTTCAGGAAATCTTATGTGTTTATTGCGCGGAGGTTGTGGAATCGTGTGATCATCTTTTTTTGGGCTGCAAGTTTGCTAAATTGGTGTGGTTGGAGATATTTGATTGGCTGGATGTATCGGCGAATTTAGGAGGGGAAGTGGTCTCTAGTTTGGGCCTTTGGATTCAGGAGTGCAGGAAAATAGGAATCAAGTCGGGATTTGCTAGCAAGGTTTGGTTGGCGGTTCTATGGAGCCTGTGGTGTTATAGAAATGATATTGTCTTCAACAACGTTAAAGCGTGTCCCTCGGACTTGGGTTGGAGTGTCAAATTTAAGGTTTGGAAATGGTCTTGTGCCGGTAATATTACCTATTCCAAGTGCGACTATTACGATTTCTGTAAAAATCCTCTCTTTTTTGAAGGATAGTTTCAGTTGGTGGGTAATGTTTTGCTTCCATGTGTTCTCTCGTTTTTTTGTAAGCGGGATTAGAGTACCCCTAGTACTCTTTATATGAAATTTCTTGCTTATTAAAAAAAAAAAAAATAAGACCCACTCTTTTTTTCCTTTTACAGTTTTTCTTTGTACAGAAAACTTTTTCAAAACAATACTTTTCCAAACAGTTTTTTTTTTAACAACAAATCACACATCTTTTTCAAACCATCCACCCTGTTTTATGAAAATAAAACAGGGGCCTCTCGAATATTAGAGAGTGTAAGTCCCATTTCTTTTCTTTTTTGTACAGTTTTTCTTCAAACAGAATAAACTTTCAAAACAAACTTTCAAACAGTTTTACAAAAGCGAAACCTCGCGTCTGTAAATAAAAACAATCAACCATGTTTTGTAAATAAAACACGGGCCTCCACGTAGGTATAAGTCCCAAGCCCTTTTGTACATACCCAGTACATGAAATTAGGTATTTCATTGTACACACCGTTTTGTACATATCTCAATCAATGTGTTTTTTAACTTTGAATAACAAACCAAAAATGAAGGTTTACTTTAAATCTTCCCAAAAATATACCATGGGCCTCCATGTAGGTATAAGTCCCAAGCCCTTTGTAAAAACCTGTTTACATAACCTTGAATAAACTCAAGCAGACCTCTCCCCGAGTGTGAGTCCCGAGCCCCCGTGTATACAAATGGATCATGCTTACAGGTACATTTCCTTCATAAACTCCATTATATACACACACTTTGTCATATATATAATTGTTCATACCTGTTCATGTTTGTTCATACTTGTTCATGTTTGTTCATATGTGTGATATGTGTGCTTGTTCAACTTAGTATAACACTAGGTTCCCCATAGCCTCCTATTGGGCTTCGTGCAAAGAATCTCCACTAGTTTAGGTTAGGACATAGAGTATGGTTTCCCGGTGAAATCGCTCTAAGAGCTCAGACCAACTATACCATGCCTCCCCTTGGGCTTTGTACAAACGAGTGACCCTCCCATAGCCTCCTCTTGGGCTTACAATGCAAGGACCCTGGATTGTCCCTCCCATAGCCTCCTCTTGGGCTTACAATGCAAGGACCCTCGGATAGCCTCCTCTTGGGCTTCGTACAAGGACCCACGGGCTTCTTATAAGCATCCCCCAATATCCAAATCAAAATACCCTAGGAGATTAGACATTTTTCATCTCTATACTAGGAGTATCTCTTTTATATCATCACAAACAATCAAACAATCAATCAAACTTTTTTGCCACAAGGCTGGCTAATCAATCAAATTTCTTTTTGCCACAAGGCTGGCTAATCAATCAAACTGTTTTACCACCGTACTGGATGATTAATCAAAGTTTTTGTCACAAGGCTGACTTCATTTAAACTTTTGCCACAAGGCTGGCTGATTAATCAAAGTTTTTGTCACAAGGCTGACTTCATTGAAACTTTTGCCACAAGGCTGGTTAAACAAAAACATCTTTATCATTCTAAGCACCCTAAGTGGCATGGCCCCGGGCTTATAATGAAAAGATTTTCAAACAAAATCAAACAGATGTATGTGATGATATAGATTAGATGCATCTAGCATTTAGACGACATTTGTCTATTTTCCTTTGCTTCCACTAGCATAAGTGGGAACTACGATTGCTCTGACTTTCTCAACATCCCTTTGAGAATACGTAGGCACAAGGTCGATCCTTGGCGAGCAAAACAAAACACAAAAAAAACCATTCAAACCTTAGCACCCGTAGACCCCGAGCTACAGATGCTCTGATTCCCTCTAAGGGATATGTATGCAGAGGATCGCGATGATCTTTGCGAGCATAATCAAACAAACACCTTAGGTCCCACCTATTTCACAAGAACCTCTCAAGAATGGAATAAACAAAACAAAGAAACCTATAGAGTACTATAGATACGTTGGGTGCTAATACCTTCCCTTCGTATAACCAACCCTCTTACCCAAGATCTCTCCCCCACTTTTAGGTTATTGCAACTTTTTTCCTTTTCCTCTTTTGGAAACAATAAAAAGTTTGGTCCGTACAAAAGAAAAATCATTTTTTTGAGCACTCGAGCCCAAAGAAGGCATCAGGTGTCTCATCCCGAAAAAAGACAACGATTTTTCCCCGCGACAGAAAAATGGCGACTTCACTGGGGATCATCTTTTTATTGTTTCCAAAGAAAGGGTTATTTCTATTTGTTTTATTTTTATGTTCTTGTTTGGTTCTTTGGTTCTGTTACTTGTGTGGATTCTGTTACAAGTGATGCATTATGGACAAATCCTAACCCGGATTAAGTACACATAAGAAATTAGGTGGAGGGTATAGTCATGTGCAGGCGCACGTGAGAATCCTTCCGCTCAGTGGAGGTTCCTTGTTTGTAATATATGTTTAGCGAGTTAATTGCGAAGACATTATTGCTTTCATTGAACTGTAGAAGCTGAGAGACCGTAGAAC